>NW_025999640.1:0-36302 GCF_019419815.1 Pyrus x bretschneideri
TGGTATCCTTCGCCGCTTGCCTCACGGCCATTTCGATCCATTCTTCCACTTTGTTTCTCTGATCTTTGCTGTTCATTTCTTGCAATTTGTTGTTTCTGATTACCATGGCGTCTCCGTCAGCTTCTGCATCTCCTGGATCTCTTCAGAATTCTGCCCCAAATCCTTCGACAAACCCTAATTTGTCAAATTCGTATGCTTCTCTCACAATTCAGAATATTGGCAGCATGGTGCCGATCAAGCTCAAGAGATCTAACTATCTTCCATGGCGTGCGTTGTTTGCACCGATTCTCCGACGCTACAAACTTCTAGGTCTTGTTGACGGCACTGAGCCATGTCCACCGCCATTTCTTTAAGATCAAACAATTAATCCAGCATTTGAGATCTGGTATGAAAAGGATCAGAACCTGTTGATTTGGTTGAATTCTACACTATCGGAAGATGTTATTCCGTTTACTGTTGGTGTATCTTCTGCTCGTGATCTTTGGATCAAGCTGGAACAACGTTTTGGTGGTGTCTCTGATGCTCACATCCATCAACTCCGCTCTCGTCTTCAAGCAATTCAAAAAGGTGCTCAATCCATGGCGGATTATCTTCAAGAACTCAAAGAAATCTCTGATTCTCTCTCTGCTGCTGGTGCACCTATTTCTGATCGAGATCTCATTGCAGCCACTCTTGCTGGATTACCTGATGAATTCGAATCATTTATTGATTCTGTAATGTTACGCCTCTCTTCCACGTCTTTGGATGAGTTACACGGCCTTCTTCTTACCAAGGAGCTTTCCATGTCTCGTCGCAAGAAGCTCTCTTCTTCCTCTACTGAGTCCTTTCAAGTGTTCTCTGCTCAGTCTCAACCGCCTCTTCTTCCAACTCCACCGCCTCAAGCGTATGCTGCTCAATCTCAACAATCTCTTCGATTCACCTCGAATCGTGGTCGCAATAACTATCGTGGTAATCACTATCCCAATTCTGGTCGTTACAACAACAATCGTGGATATAGAGGCAATTATAGAGGTTCATCTTCCAATCGTGGTCATTCACAAGGTGTTCGTAGTTCTTCTTTCAACAGCTCTCATGCTTCTTGCCAAATCTGTGGATCTAATAGTCATGCCGCTATCGATTGCTTCGATCGCATGAATCCTGACATTTCTGGGAAGATTCCTCCTGCAAAACTTGCAGCCATGTGTGCCCACTACACCTCCAAATCTTCTCCCTCTTGGCTACTGGACTCTGGCGCCACATCTCATATCACTAATGATATTGCCAACATATCTTCACCAACACCGTACACTGGCGAGGACAAAGTTTATGTTGGTGATGGTAACGGTCTCTCTATCCATCATATTGGCTCTTCTTCTTTGCATTCTCCTAATGCTAAATTTCATTTGAGTAATGTACTTCATGTTCCTCAAATGAAACACAATCTGTTATCTGCATACCAATTTCTCAAAGATAACTATTGTGCCTTAACACTTGATTCTGATGGATCTGTTCTTAAGGATCGTACTACGGGGAGGACGCTTTTGCAGGGCCCCGTTAAAGATGGCTTTTATCCTCTGCGAAACTGTCCTTCCATTCCTCCTTCTTCTGGATGCACTTATGCTTTTGTCAGTGCTCAAGGTTCAGTCAAACTGTGGCACAGTCGCCTGGGACATCCTTCCTCCTCTATCTTTCGAAAAGTCATCTCCAGTAATAAGCTTGCTATTAAAGGTACATCCTCTGTTGACTTCTTTTGCTCCAAGTGTGCTATTGCGAAAAATCATAAACTGCCATTTAGCTCTTCAACTACATCCACCTCTCAGTCTCTTCAACTATTACATTGTGATCTGTGGGGACCTGCTTCTGTAACTTCAGTGGATGGTTTTCGGTATTACTTTCTTGTTGTTGATGACTTTAGCAAGTACAGTTGGTGTTTTCCTTTAAAGAATAAATCAGAGGTGTACTCTACTTTTGTTCTCTTCAAAGCTTATGTTGAGAATATTGTTGGTAATAAAATCAAGATATTTCGTTCAGATTCTGGGGGTGAATTTACCAGTTTGCAATTTAAAGCTTTTCTTCATACTCACGGTATTATTCAACAACTTAGTTGTCCACACACACCAGAACAAAATGGTTGTGTGGAGAGGAAACATAGACATCTTGTGGAGACTGCTCGGACCTTATTAGTTGAATCTAGTGTTCCTCATCTCTATTGGGTTGAAGCCTTTACCACTGCTGTTTATCTTATCAATAGGCTGCCTATATCAGGCAAAACTAAATCACCATGGGAATTGCTGTTTAACACATCTCCAGATTACTCCAAACTTAAGGTCTTTGGGTGTAGTTGTTATCCATGGTTAAAGCCCTACATTTCCTCTAAACTTGATGGGAAAAGTAAACGATGTATCTTCTTGGGTTACAGTTTGCAACACAAAGGTTATCGGTGTTTGGATTTGGACCATAATCGGATTTATGTCTCTAGGCATGTTACATTTGATGAGGCCACATTTCCATTTAAAGATGTCATTTCTATTCAATCCTCTGTTGATCAGTCTCCTTCTGTACCTTCATCACTTGATCTTCACTTTTCCATGCCCACATCTATACCCCCTGCACCTGTGTCTTTTTCACCCTCACTACCATCTGCTTCCCCATCTAATATTCCTTCTACACCTGTCTCTCCCTCTCCACCTGTGTCTACAAATCACCCTGTCCATCAATCTGTCCCTCAACCTGTACTTCAACCTGTCCCCCAACCTATCCCTCAACCTTCTTTTACTTCTAATCTGCATCCCATGGTCACTAGATCCAAAAATGGTATACATACACCTCGAGTGTTCACAGCTACCAAACATCCTCTTCCTTCCTCCACAGATTACATTCCTCATACTTACCTTCAAGCCTCTAAGTTTGTCAATTGGAGACTGGCCATGCAACATGAATTCAATGCTCTTTTATCCACTGGCACTTGGACACTTGTTCCTTCTTCACCCTCTCAAAATGTAGTTGGATGCAAGTGGGTCTTTCGCATCAAAAAGAATCCTGATGGATCCATTGAGCGATACAAAGCACGCCTTGTTGCTAAGGGATTTCACCAAAAGGAAGGTCTTGACTATACAGAAACCTTCAGTCCAGTTGCAAAGCCAGTTACTATCAGACTGTTGTTATCCTTTGCTGTCCAATTTAATTGGTCTCTCAAACAACTGGACATAAGCAATGCTTTTCTGCACGGTGACTTAAAAGAAGATGTGTTCATGGTTCAACCCCCTGGGTTTCAAGATCCCAGCAAGCCTACTCATGTGTGCAAGCTCAGAAAATCTCTCTATGGCCTTAAACAGGCTCCTAGAGCTTGGTTTGACAAATTATTTCAAGCCCTTCAATCTATGGGATTTAGTCAGTCATCCTCTGATGCATCTTTATTTGTTCTTCATGCTCCAACTCTGGTTATAGTACTTGTCTATGTTGATGATATTCTGGTCAGTGGTCCTGATGCTCACATCTGCAATCAGTTCATCGCTCAATTGGGGCGGAACTACTGGTAGGAGGCAAAGCCTTCCATAGAATGTAAAGTGCGGAAGTAAAATATAAAATAGCAGCAGGAGGCATAGCCTTCCATATAATTCAGAGTGCGGAAGTAAAGCATATAAAGAAAATAATGAATTAAATGTAATGATGCAAATATATTTTGAAAATAAGTTTTATTGAAAACTTACTGCAATGCAGATTACAAACAGGTATTGCCTAATGGCAGATGAAATAAGTAAACAAGGTGGAGCTCGCAGGCATCCTGAATAATATGTATTACAAGTGTTTGGAAATATTCTCTGTTCTTGCGAATACGCAGAGAGTGTTTAAAAAACTATATGCTTCTTCTGAAGATGAGTTCTTCTTTTAAAGAGGAGGAGAATGATTGAAGGATGCCAATTTGATCCGGGAATCCCGCTGGCTGACTGATGAACCTCTACTGTGGAGTCACGATGTTACTTTTACAAAAGCTGAATGAATAGTGAAGATGCTTTGATTCTTTTACAAAAGTTAAATGAATAGTGACCTTTTTGTTTTTCACTATTGTGAATAGTGTCCTTTTTGTTTTTCACTATTGTGAATAGTGACCTTTTTGTTTTTCACTATTGAAGAATAATGCCTTGTCTTTTGTGAAAGGGATGATAACAGCTACTGCTGATGATGTTGTTGGGCTGACACAATCACATGGGCAAAAAATGCAGTTCAATAATCAAACGGATCTTGTGCGTCTTGAAGGTCCACTTGATCAGCCCAATTGGCGGGAGGTTGAGATCCTGCATCAGAAGCGTCAGAGTCCGAATCGGAACCTTTCTTTTTCTGGAGCATTGCTGCTTCAGCCATGAGCTGATGGGCCATATCCAGAAGCTGGGTAGTCTTTGCAGATTTTTCTTTCTTTGAGCTAGAGGATTTGGCTGACTTGGACTTTCCTTTGAGGGAGGAGGATGGACTAATGTCTGATAGAGACTGAACTGGTTCTTGAGTTCTCGGGAGCTCAGGAAATTGCTGAGTGTCTGGCAAGGCCTGCGAGGGAGATGCAGCAATTGCTAGGGTTGAACTTTGGGGAAAATCTGCACGAACTAGATCAAGAATCTTCTGGTGATTGAATTTGTCCCACCATTTTACCCACCGGGCCCTGAAGATTCCTCCATTGTCTAACTGGAAATTCCATTTTAAGATCCATGGAACTCTGTATTTGGCCATGAATAGAGAGAATAGGGAAACCCTGCTGTCAAAACGGCTACGGTCAAAACCAGTCTTGAAACTATTGTTTAGTGCTTGACGAAGATCATCAGGAACAAGGGAAATATTTGGGCCATGAGTAGCCCACCAGTCTGGAAACCATGCTGGGAATCTCATTCTGAAACTTTTATCAAAAGTCACGAACCATGAATGACTAAAATCTTCCGTCTGATGAAGAAAAATATTAGTCCAAGCTTGAATGTAATCATAATAATTATAATTGTTGTTTGGTATGAGAACATGCTGGGTGTGAAGGGGTTTGGTATGATAAAGTGGGAGACCCCAATCTTGCTCAATGAGAAATTTTCCAATATGAAATGAATGGTATAAAATTTTATTTTGGTTAGTGGTGCTATAGATTGGCTTAATAGCAATGCTTTCGGTCTCAGAGAGAATGGCCTGGTAGTATTTGAGGCTTTTGTATGGTGCTGCTGGGAGATAATGAGAATTTGGGGGCAGAAGCAATTTAGCAATGCGTTCTGGAGGTTGATTTTTATCAATGTCAAGAGGTATGCAAAAAAGCTTTTCAGTAGTGGGGTTTTGGATATATGGAGAGGTTTTAGCATAGCTAGGTGTTTTGGGTTGTGAAGGTGTTGGAGAACGTACTGAAGAGTAAGGATCAAAAGGAGTAGCTAAAGCTGTTTGGTAGTTTGGTCGGATATTTCCTAGTGTGGATCCTAATGGAGTGAATCTGTTTGTAATGGCGAGGGCCGATGAAGAGTCGGGAATAGACTCTTGTTTTACTGGTGCTGGGGTTTGGGTGAGAGTGGCTGGAAGCCTTCTTTGATTAGGATTGGAACCCATTCTTCCCCTGCAAAATTCTCTGGTCAGAAAATCTGGTATGCTATTCTGGCTGCCTTTAATGTATTTAATATCAAAATCAAAAATACTTAATATGGCTTGCCAGCGTGCAAAATTTTGTTTTGATGCAATATTTTGAACATCCTTTTGTAAAACATGTTTTGCAGATTTGCAATCAACACGAACTAAAAATTTTTGATTTAATAAATCATCTTGGAATTTGCTAATGCATAATACAATTGATAAAATCTCTTTTTTAATAGTACTATAGTTACTTTGAGCCGGATTCCAAATTCCTGAATGGAAACGAACAATTTGTTCAGGAGATTCGGAAGAAGTTTTTTGTTTGAGGATACCTCCATAACCGATATCAGAAGCATCGGTCTCGACTATTTTGAGAGAGCCGGGAGTTGGAATGCCAATGCAAGGTAAAATCTTGACATGATTCTTTATCTGTTTGACAATGGAATTATGATTTTGAGTCCATGATGGAGGATTCTCCTTAAGACGATCAAACAAAGGTTTACATTGTTGACGAAGATGAGGATAAAATTCTGAAACATAATTGAGAGAACCAAGGAATCTTTGAAGCTGGGTTTTATCAATAATTTGATCTGGAAATTTATCAGCAAACTGGATGACTCGATCAATTGGCTGAATGGTAGACCTGTAAATATGGTATCCTAAGAATCTAACTTTGGTCTGAAATAACTTAATCTTAGATGCCGAGACTACTAACCCATTAGACTTAATGATCCTAGCAAATGCATGCAAATGCTTCCAATGCTCATCTATTGATTTTGAGAAAATTAATACATAAGCAATTGAAAAATGGCGAATAGAATCTAATAAAGATTTGTTTGTTAATTGTTCTTCAATTCTTTTGTGAAGAATTTCTTCCTGTAAAAAAGCAATTTGTTGGGATTTTGCAGTAATCTGGTTGAGAGTTTTTGAAACATTATCCTTTTGTAGTTGTTTTAACTTTTTAAGATCTGTTTCTATGCAAAATTCAAAAGTAATCTTTTGGCCAAAAACCTTTGTTGAAATACAGTTGTGATGAACTTTAAAAGGATAAATTAATGCAATGAAAGGAAGACCCAAAATAACTGGATCAGAAATATTTTTAATTAAAACGAATGGAGTTTTAAAACAAACATTTTGTTGACAAACATGGGCTTTGGGGATCTCATATTTTAAATTCATTGGGGATTGATTAGCAGCGCTAAGTACCTCAGTTGATTTGTGATAATACTTTGTAGGTATTAACCCTTCTTGAATGCAATTTAAATCTGCGCCTGAATCAATTAAAGCGATGGTTTCTAAAGAAAAATCGTCAATTATTATTTTGATTTTTGAATACCATTTTCTAATTCTAATTTTGTCTAAAAGACTTAAAACAAGGTCCTTTGAAGAAGAAGATTTTTTCGAGTGAGTGTCGGAATCGGAATTTGAGGAAGAATTACCTTGTTCTTCTACAAGCGCTTGTGTACGTGTTCTACTGAGTTGTGAACGAATTTCGGTATTTTCTGATTTTAAAAACTTAATTTCTGATTTAATTTGATTAATTTCTTTTTGTAAATCCTGGATGGTTAAATCCTTTTTTGGTTTATTAAACCGTTCCAAAGTGGTGCTGAGAGAAATCTTTTGAGAAGAAATTTGACTAGTGCCAGGTTCATGAGAAGAAATCAAATTTTTGAGTTTTTTCAAATAAAAAGATTTTAAATCAGGGTCATCGACTTTACTAATTAATTTCATTAAAAACTCTTCTTGTTCTTCTTGCTTATTAAGCACTGAAATTTTATTACAACAAGCGTCCGTGCACCCAAACTTAATGTTTGGCGAGGAGACGTCGCTAGAACTGCTAGAGTCAGAGACGGAAAAATCGGGATTTTTATCAGATTGACTAGAGTCGGTATTTCTAATTTCTAAAGCCTGAATATATATATATATATATATACACACACGATAAAAGGGAAATGACCCACTCACCTTAGGTCCGCCCTACAACTCCTAAGCACGAATATCGAGACGTCACGAATGATCCTCACGTAGAACAATTATTCAGTCACGTCTCAAAACTCTTATCCATAGAACCCATAATTTACATAAAACACATCCCAAGGACATTCTATAATGATTTGAGATCCATTGACCAAAAGTCAACCTTTGGTCAAAGATTAACAGTAGGGTCCACTACCCTACGTAACTCAATCCAGAAGATTCGCATCTCGGATTTCTGATCCGAAACTTCTAAAGATCCACATTATACTTTTAGAACATAATACTAAAGTTTCATTACGATTCAACGATTGGATCTCCGCCAATTGCCAGTTCAAGTGACGGTCAACGTTTTATTTTACGAACTTACAAATCCAATTTAGGAAGATCCGTATGTCAGATTTCCAATCCGTAAGTTTCTAATATCCTCAAATATTACATACCATAATGTATTTAAATCTGGTGACGATCCAACGGTCGGATCATCAATTCATGCAAGGACCTCTTAATGGCTAGCTAGGTGGTCAACTATGAAACTATATTAAACATCATAATTTCACTAAATGGATGTCAAATATGGAATCGGGCTTCAAAATTAGCCTAGGAAGGTCAGGTGGAGTCTCGCCCACGCACTGCCACAGTTTGCCGGAAAATTCCACTATTTCTAAAAACTCTCAAATTTCACAGAAATGAAGATCTCAAAGAGAGGAACATCTTTCATCCCTGCCACGAAGTCCAAAAGTGGACAGAAGATGGTCAATTTTGCCCACAAAGCCGGCGGGTGCCTAAAGCTTCCCAATGTTGATTCGTAGGGCTGGAAAAAATTCCCGAAATTCCCAAACCAAACCGAAAAAATCCCGAACCCAAATAGAAAAATCCCAAACTGAAACCATCCCAAAGTTCGGTAATCCCGTCCTGAAAAATACTGAAATATTCGATATGGGATTGGTTTCCAAATCCCATATGTTCGGTATTCCCGAAATCCCAAAACGTTTTGTTTCTTTAGCTTTCAGTTCACACTTCCCAACTCAAAAGCGGAAGCCTTTTGGCTCCCACTAACAGAAGGCACAAAAAATAATATTAAAAAAAAGGGAAGGCACAAAAATAATATTAAAAAAGAAAAGGCACAAAATTGGTTTTTGGCTTTCGGTTCTCACACTTCCCAACTCAAAAGCAGAGGGTTTTGGCTCCCACTAACAGAAGGCACGAAGAACAGCTCTCTTAGGGTTGAGAAGCAGAGAGAGGAAGGAGCTACCACTGAAAGCTCTTGAATTTGGTTTTGACTCCTGAGACAGAAAGCAGCACTCTTCATGTTGAGAAGCAGAGAGAGGAAGGAGCTACTGCCGAAAGCTCTCTCAAATCTTCGAAGCTCGACCTATCTTCTCTATCCTCTATGAAGCTTTCTCTGAATTAGGGTTCGAATTAGTATTTATAAATTAGGGATTTACTATTTAGAGCTTTTAATTGTTTCGATTTAGATTTGGATTTGGATTTCTTGATTAATTTTATGGGGATTTCTGGATTAATTTTATGTGGATTTGGTTGATTTGGATTTCTGGATTTCCATGGTCGATTTCTGCTTTGCATGTTCGATTTCTTTTCTGCTTTGCATGCCCGATCTACAGGTATCAGATTCTTCCATTAACAAGAAGCCAAATTTCTATTGAATTGGAATCCCGAAACCATACCGAAATTCAGAAAATATTTCAGGAATACCGAACTTCGGGAATACCGAAATTTTGATTTGGGATCGGGATTTAGATTTTCATCCCAAAAAGGATCGGTTTGGGATTCCGGATATAATTTTCGGATCGGGATCCCATATCGATCCAGCCCTATCGATTCGTCATCTACGGTGGTCCAACGAGGTCAAGGTTGGTTGGGATTTTCTCCTGGGATGATGGGCTACAAAGCCTAAGTGGTGGCATCGGCCATTACTTTGCCGATTCGCCGGAAAATTGAAAAGAGTGGCCGAACATGGTTTTGACGCGTCGAATTTTGTGGCTTTGCCCCGCCACATGTGGTGGTTTATAAAGGTGGTTCTTGGTTGGGTTTCGTAGAGGGGAATGAGAGCTTCAAGATGGTGGTGGTGGCGTCGAAAAACTCCATCGGAGTTGGCTGGAATTGGCCTTAGAAAATGGAAGGTCGCGAATGTGGTTTTGGGTTGTGCACGGGAAGGAGAAGCTGGGAGCTTCTCTCCCTTTCTCTGATTGGCTGTTGCCCTCCTTCCTCCCATTCTAATTGGTCACTCACTCCTTTATCTAATTGGTCTCTTATTAACACAAATCTAATTGGGCCACTTTCCGACAAGGTGGGAATTCAAATAATTTATAACTAAACTTTAAATAACCATTTTTAAATGTCCATAACTATACCGTTATAATCTAGACTCGCAAACGGCCTTCGCCTATGCGTTCGTACCAATGAGTACTACGATGATACGCTAAAAAAAAAGTCCCACATCTCTCAAACCGAAGGTCAACAGAAGTCAAAGTTCTTACCTCTAGGGTATTTTCGTAAATTCACGCTTTTAAAATTAGAGATGAGTTGCCAAACCCTCAGTTGGAGATAGTTTTTATTTTCACAGAATTATATTTAACCTATAACCATGCATTGTTTATTAAAATATTAATTTATCCTTCTAATCCCCCTTGCGCTGAAGAAGGCCGAAGTTGCAGCAATAGAAAGCCCAGCCCAAATGACGGGCATCGGCGAAAAGGCAAAAGAATGTTAGTTGTGGGTACACGTGGTTGATTGTGCACTTCTTATTTTTGTGTTACAGACTGACATTGCCCATCTAGCTCACGAACAAAATTAACCTCTCTCTCTCTCAAATCTTCTTCCCTTCCCTTCGCGCTGCAAACCTCCTCAATCTGATTCACCTTCTTCAACCAACCGCTCCCTCAAATTGTAAGCTCTCTCCCTCTCCCTCTACCGATTTAGTTTTCTTCTGGATTATTTGTTTGGCTTTCATTTGGGTTGTTGATGCTTTTGCTGTTTTCCCTCAACTGATTTGATATTCCATTTTTGTTGATTTTAGAATAATTGTTGATGTTTTTGGCTTTTTAGTTTGCAATTTTGCATTGATTTGAATGGGTTTACTTGTTTGAAGCTGCAGTGCACCCAATTTGATTGGATATTGAAGACAAGGGCGGAAGGAGAGGCATTCCTTCCTTGTTTAAGATTATTCTTGCTTGCAGGTTGCACCACTGGTCGGTTGGTAATTTCAAGCGGTCAAATTTTTATTTTTATTCTTTTAATATTTTGTGTGAATATGTTTGGTACTCTGCAACTGGGGAACTGGGTTACTGGGGTGGGGGCTTTTACGTTCGAGTTCCGGGTGCTTGATTTTATAACTTATAAGCATGCTTAAATTCTCATGTGTAATACATGTGCTTGCTTGTTTCTGAGTTGACAGAAGAAATGTATGTAACAGTTTTGATATCTATTCCCCGGAGAGGGGAGTAGTGGTCAACCGGGGCTCAAGCAAAGGTTTAGAGAGAGAAAGAATGGAGGAGTGCTCGACCGGGGCTCTAGTCCCGGCAGTGAAACCAGATCCAAAGGCGTCAAGTGTCACGGATTTGGCAGATCCAGGCAGCGGTAACGTTTGTCGTCTGGTGCATGAGAAAGAACTGGCAGAGGTAGACAAGGACTTGTTATGCCCAATTTGTATGCAGATGATAAAGGACGCCTTCCTTACAGCGTGTGGTCATAGCTTCTGCTACATGTGCATCATCACCCACCTCCGCAACAAGAGCGACTGCCCTTGCTGCGCCCAGTTCCTCAGTGCCAAACAATTGTTCCCTAATTTTTTGCTGGACAAGGTTTCCTCTCAAATTCCCACTCCTTCAAGATGAAAAATGATATACTTGGAACTGCAGCTTACTGTTATATGCCATGTACTGTAGCTTCTGAAGAAGACTTCCGCTCGTCAAATTTCCAAAAGTGCATCTCCTGTAGAGCATTTTCGCCAGGCATTGCAGCAGGTGAGTCTGGCTGTACGAGTCAAGTAAAATAACATATTAATTGTCGTTTGCTGTCTGAATGTGGTGTTGTGCTGTAATAGGGATGTGAAGTGTCAATCAAGGAACTAGACACCCTGTTGGCACTCCTGGCAGAGAAGAAGAGGAAAATGGAACAAGAAGAGGCGGAGAGAAATATGCAAATACTGCTTGACTTCTTGAATTGCCTAAGGAAGCAAAAAGTTGACGAGCTTAGTGAGGTTTCTTTGTATACTCTTGGCGTTATTTGAAATATTTGATTGAACTGAATTAAATGGTATCTGTTACTAATTCAATTGATTTTATATTGCAGGTGCAAACCCATCTCCAATTTATCAAAGAGGACATAGGTGCAGTAGAGAGATGCAGAATGGACTTGTACCGTGCCAGGGACAGATACTCTGTCAAGCTGCGGATGCTTGGAGCGGATGATTCTATTTCTGGGGCAAGAAAGCAATGGCATTCCTCTCCAGATAACAACACCGGTGCGCTTAGTGGACGAGGAGGGATGTCATCTTGGAATCTTCCGAGAAGGGATGCTTTAAGTGCATCAGACTCCCAGTATCTAACTCAAACTGGTCTTGCCGTAGCCAGAAAAAAGCGGGTCCATGCACAGGTCAGTGACAGTCCTGTAATGATTATAGACTATTTTTGCACTTTATGTGCGTCTATCTTATGGTGAATACACTTGTCCCGGGGGATCATTGCTATTATTTAGACATTAGATGGTGGTTAATATGGGCAACCCCCTCAATCATTCCAAACCTGTTTCTCATTTGCTCCTCAACAAAAGCCACCTGAATTGTAGTCTACAAATGCATTAATATAGCTCTCTGTCAATTTGGCATGAAATCAATACTTACACTGGGTTTTGGTTATGGGGTTTCTGGACTTTAGTTGAGTTTACGTTTATTTTTGGGTAATTGTTATTAGAACTCCAAAATAGTCACTCCGCACCCCTCCCTACCTTATTTTTTTTCATTGGAGTGGAGAATGAATTTTTTTGGACTGCCAACGCCTGTACTGATCAAGTTAATTGAATTTAAGGTAAGCTAGACCCTCCTCATTTTTATGGTTGTCTTGGTTTGTTCTCGTTCCATCCCTGGCTGTAGTTTGATGAACTTCAAGAGTGTTACCTGCGAAAGCGGTGTCAGATGGCGAACCAACCATACTCCCAGCAAGAACGGGACAAAAGTGTAATACAGAGAGAAGGTTATACTGCAGGTCTTGCTGATTTTCAAACGGTGCTCACTACATTAACACAGTACAGGTATGATATCAGATATTGGATCCCTTACAGAAATTTACTTTTCGTTTGGGTCAACATTCAGATATACAGTTTTATTTACTATAATCACCATTCTGTTTTGTTTGCTATGAAACAGTCGAATGAGGGTCATGGCTGAACTTAGGCATGGGGATCTATTTCACTCAGCCAATATAGTATCCAGGTGATTAGTTATGTTGCATATCATGTCTAACTTTCAGAATTAAATGTCTTGATTCATTATAGATGAAATATGTTCTGGAGAAGTTGTTACTGGTATTGTTAACCTCATACAGTTGTTCACATTCATTGCAGCATTGAATTTGATTGTGATTACGAGTTATTTGCTACTGCTGGAGTTTCACGGTGCATAAAAGTTTTTGACTTCTCTTCGGTATGATTTTGATTTTACGATTGTTTTTACCCTTCCAGCAACATTATTTTTCTGTCGACAGTCAGTATTGTCAACTTCTAAAAGAAAGGGTGTTCAGATACTTTTGGTTTCTTGAGTGCATTGCCTAGTCAACTACTAAAAGAAAGGGTTTTAAGATATTTTCAACAAAGACAAATTGCTTTATTTTTTGATTGTTTGAATGCCTTCCTCTAATATAACAATAGAGTATTGACTCAATACAAAAGTTGATTTTACTCGGTACATTTGAACAAATAGACTTAGATTAACCATTGAACAATTAGCCAATTTAAAGAAAATTACATAAATAATAAACATTCATGTATGCTTTTGCAAAAAATCTATCATAATATTTTTTTTCCGGGAGTATGAAGAATATTTGTTGGTGCCAGACGCAAAATCCTTATACCAAAATTCCATGTACTCCTACTTCCATCTTTCTGATAAAAGTACTCTAGTCTATGATTAAGCTCATAAAACTCAATAGTATTGTCCATGCATTAAAGGAGAACTCAAACATCAAATATGAATATTAATTAGTACTGAGCATTAAAAGTATAGATCAGACTAAGACGTTCTCTTAGCCTTAGCTGAAAGATTAGAACCATGTGACAGAAGAGAAAATGGTTTTTTTGTATGAAGAACCTGTATGAAACCACGAACACAAGCCTGTGGGAATCTGCCATCTCTTTTTAGCTCTATCTGCCATCTCTCTTCAAGTAGGATATCTCATGCAGTAGGTTTGCTTTTCATTTTTTTAGTCCCATGTCACTCTCCAATCCCTACGTCAAATTCAAGCTAGCGTCCAGTCCCTATTAAACTAAGCTCATTTTCTCTACCAATTGAATTAGAAAATTCACATGCAGCTGTACAGTTTACCTACAGATAATGTAGATTTCCAGGCTCCTGCTCTTCAACTTAAATGTGTAAAGCATTCATAGGATTGAAATTAAGAGATGTGAACACAAAAAGTTAGAGATACGCAAAATAATCATTTTCTTTTTCGCCCCAAGTAGATTCTTTAAGTTTAAGTTGACTGATTTACTTTATAAGTTACTAGCCTCTAGTCTCTCAGCACGTGCTGACGCATGCGCAAGAGGCATTTTTTCAATTACGCGCAATGCGCGACATACAAACTTTTAATCATGCACAAAGACTCAACAAAATATTATTCTTGCGCCTGTTATGCGGATTTTACTAAGAAAACTAGTGAATCTTGTATTTAATCATGGTATAGATATAATTGAATAATGTATAAAAGAGATTGAACAAACCTTATTATTGGTTTTCGTCAAGAGACTTTGACCTATAACTTTGGTTGACAGAAATTGTTTTGAAATGCGCTCGAGTCTAAAGGCTGAGTCACCAAAAGATTTTGTGATATTCGATATAACACAAGCAAAAACGTGTGAGAAACAAAGTCCTAAAACAAATAAATCCCTTCACCACTGCTTGCAAGCATCTTAAATATAATATTATTATATTACAATTAAATCTATTAGGTGAACATTGAAGAAGCAACAATTGACATTACATTCCAAGGCTTTTCAAATTTGGCAACAAAAACATGTGCTTCCCAGCAACTTCGGGATGAAAGCCTGACAAATTCCTTAAGTTTCTAATTTCTTCCAAATGATTGGTTGTGATTAGATAGGTTTGAGTGCGTCATGCGCCCTTCTGTAAACACAGACAGATAAGTTGTCACAGTATAGTTGAATAAAACATGTATCAAGGGAACATAATTAATCACAATTATTCGTCAAAAAAAGCACTTTAGTGCCTATCTACAAGAATACGGCGATATACAAAATTGCATGAACTTTAGGTGTTAGTTTAATGAGTCAACAATGAAGCTCTAGGAGAGAGTAATTGAGCATAGACTTAGGTAAGAGACATGGGTCTCAACCAATCAATTCGGGCTTATGCCAGGAACTATGGAAGAAATCTATCTTGTATGGACATTGAGGGATCGATATAAAGATATGCAAAAGGATTTGAAAATCATCGTTGTAGATTTGGAAAAAGTGTACGATTAGAGAATTTTTTTTGGAGCATTCCAGAGAAAGAAAGGAGTACAAGTAGCATATATCTAAGCAATAAAGGATATGTATGATGGAGTAAGGACTGTAGTAAGAATTCATGAAGGACAAACTGAAAGTTTTCCTATAACCACAGGGTTGCACAAGGCTCAACTTTTAAGTCCATTTCATTGGTAATGGATGAGTTAACGAGATATATTCAAGATGATATCCCTTGGTGTATACTTTTCGCAGATAATATGGTGATGATAGATAAAACGCAGAAAGGAGTGAATGCGAAGCTTAACCTTTGGCAGGAAGTGCTGGAATTTAAAAGTCTTCGCCTAAGTAGGTCAAAGACATAGTATATGGAGTGCAAGTTCAGTGAGAATTGGGATACAAATGAGATAGGGGTGAGGACCGAACATTAGGAAGTACCAAAGAGTGAACTCTTTCGTTATCTTGGATCAATCTTGCAAAAGAACAGAGAATTGAATGTAGATCTCAATCATAGAATACAAGATGGATGGACGAAGTGGAAGAGTGCATCAAGTGTGTTGTGCGATTGTGGTATGCCACTAAAGCTCAAGGAACAATTTGGCAAGTAATGCTTTATGACACAAAATATTGGGCGGTCAAGCATGTGCAAAAAATAAGTGTAGTGAAGATGAGAATGCTTTGTTGGATGTGTGGGCCGATGTTTTAAAAGGCTCGTCTCAGGGCGTGCCTAGGCGGCATCTGAGGCTGGGCGTCAGTGTTCCCACCTCAGTTTTGAGGGAGTGGGCGGAAGGCTTCGGCAAAGCATGTTTGGGCAGTGGAGGCACACCTCAGGGCGTCCGGGGCATTCATCTGGGCATTTTTTTCTTCAAAATCTAGGTTTTCTGAAATGTTTTTTGCCGTTCAAGTTTAAACAAAGAAGGATAGACTTTCTCTCTCCAAATCCCGTAAATTTCCATAATAATTGCTCCATTGAGCCTTTATTTCATTTTACATACCCTATAAATACTCCACTCAACCCTTTATTTTCCTTTAAATTCCCATAATTATTGCTTTATATCATTTACATACCCTAGACTACTCCACTCGGCCCTTATTTCCTTTTAAATTACTTATAATTCCAACATTCAACCTGTATTTTACTTGAAATTTTCCTATAATTGTGACCATTCATCCTTATTTTCCTTGGAAGTTCTCTATAATTGCTTACAATAAAATAAATAATTATAACATTTTGAGACTATATGACATAGTTTCCAAGTACAACTAGACTTAGTAATAAAGAAGATGATATTATCTTTGATTTAGTTATAGTTATATTTGTTTTTACAAAGTATTATATTGTTATAAATATACTTTATATATAATATATATTAAAATTTTAGGTTCCGTGAGGCTTCGCCTCATGCCTCACGTCTCGCGTCTAGGTTGGGCTATCCATTGGACACCTTAGCCATGCCCCTGCCTTTTAATACATTGGTGTGGGCACACGAAAAAGGGTAGGATTGAAAACATGGATATCTGAGGTAGAGTAAGAGTGGCCACAGTAGAAGATAAGATTAAAGAAAATCAGTTAAGGTGGTTTTGACATGTGAAACGAAAACTTACAAATACTTTGGCTAGAAAATGTGATTACCAGACAGAGGCTTAGGGCAAAAGAGGTAAAGAAAAACATAGGGAGACTTGGAAAAGATACTTTAAGAAAAGACATGGAATACTTGGAACTAACTGAAGACTTGGAGCAAAACTGAGCTCAGTGGCGTTCTAGAATTCATACCACCAACCCCCCACTTAGTGGGATAAGGCTTTGTTGTTGTTGTTTTCGTCCAAAGGTAATGCTAGTGAGACTAAATTTGCCGGCAAAATTTTATAAACGAAATGACATGATACTTAAGTGTTGATTAATGTGCTTATTTTTTATTGGTGACACATCATTTAATTGGAAAATTTTGTCTACAAATTTAGTCTACATACTCTTTGGTCTAAAAGACCAAAAACAAATAACCATCATCAAACCAATACCTCTTTGTTAAATCCCTGATGATTGCACACAGAGAAAAACATTCTTGAAACACCAAAAATTAGAACATGCACCTGTAAATGGCATAATGGCTAATGGGGTAAAACCTTAAATCCCTTACTAACCAAAACTAATAGGTATACCTAAGCAACCTCAACCAATGGCATAATGCAGCATTTACACGGTGGGATTGTTCGACAACAAAAATGTCATTGTCTTCCCCTCTCTCTAATGGAAACAACATACCTTCATCACGTTAAAATTAAGTATATACCAAATACGAAGAAATAACATTGAATTGCTGATAAAAGAGAAAGCTAAAAATTGAACAACCCAATAAAATTGAGCGAAGAATCAAACCAAAAAGTTGAATTTCTGCTTGAGTTTTTGGGATATGGAGGCTTGGAGAGCTTGTTCTAAAGTGGAAGAGGGGACAATGATCCATTCCCAAAATGGCAAAATCAAAGCAATGAACTTGATCAAATACCTAACAAAGCAGTGAAATACCTTGGCATATTCTTGGAGCTTTGACAATTTCGATTGCCAAAAGCAATATTCTTTCAAGGTTGGACAATCTGCAGTTTTCACCAAGCAGTTTGGATTTTATTTCTCTACTTTTGCGAAACTGTTTCCATTTACACATTCTCGTTTTTCCATCCTCAGTTTAGACGTCTGCACTGTGCAGCGGACTTGCGTTTGCTTTTCCTTTCTCTGTTTTCTTTCTTGGTTTTTTACTATATTGTCCCCATCTTATGAATTTTTTGTCTTTTCAATTCACTATAATCAAAGGACAGTTTAGGTACTTTCTGAAAATCTAACCACAAGGCCTTCTGCCTTATTAATATAGATAAACAAACGTAAAAATGTCCTTCCAAATATCTAAATTTTACTTGAGTTGGGTTGAAGGAGGTACTTGTATCAACTTAACCTGTGACATCAGATCAATGTTAGCCCCCATTTAACTTTAAGTTTAGTTAAGGGAGGTGATTTCACACCCCCATTTAGCTTCTCATAAGCCCCTCTTTATTTCTGTGCATCGGATTGAATACATCAAACGGAAACAGCCATTCAATTGATATCTCATTGACTACTGTTTATAGGCTTTTGGAAATTTTGATATTAATTGTATGATACTTCTTCCCAGGTTCTGAATGATCCAGTTGACATGCACTGTCCTGTTGTGGAGATGCCTACACGTTCAAAACTTAGTTGCTTGAGCTGGAACAAGTTTACTAAAAACCATATAGCCAGTACTGACTATGAAGGAATAGTAACAGTTTGGGATGTAAATACTCGGCAGGTATATGATTTGACTTATTCTGATAGATTTGTCATGTGTGATTTGAATTTTTATACTTGTTGCATCACTTTCAGTTTTTTTTTGCTCATGCTTAAACTTTTTGACAGAGTGTCATGGAATATGAAGAGCATGAAAAACGTGCTTGGAGTGTTGATTTTTCATGCATAGACCCCACGATGCTTGTATCTGGTAGTGATGATTGTAAGGTACTCCGAAAATCTTTATAATCTTGAACCAAGTATTTTATTATGATTATGTGACTGGAAATGTAGTACCTCTCTCTTTTCGGATAAGCAAAGAAGTATTATTCTATATGCACCATTTTTTGCTTATAAAATTGTTAGTAAGAAATTTCTGAGAACACCCAAAAGGGGCAAAATACTATATTTTAGTATGGTAGTAATTATTGTTGCAAGTGACTTTCGGGTTTAGGCAAAATGCTATATTTGCCATGCTTGTCCTAAAGTTGCCTTGGTTGGTTTACGCTTACAAAATAGTTGATGTATGCTTGTATCTAATTTATTCACTATATACAGGAGGCTAAATTGATGTGTTGTGTGTGTACAATGTTGATGTGTCCCTTGGTTGTGGAACTGTTTCCGATGTTTTAACTTTTAAAAGTACCAGTAAATAATTTTTTATAACAATGTTAAAACAATAGTTGTATGCTTGCGTTAAAATTGGCTTGGTTCAGGCTAACATGACTACAATATTCTTACCATTTGACCGTCAGAATTTAAGTGAGCAATTTTGAGTGATACGTACATTTGCTTTCACCTTTTTTGATGCTCAAGGAAGTGTGCATTATAAACTAACCACATCCTCTATTCTTTGTATAAAATTCAGGTAAAACTTTGGTGCACAAGGCAGGAAGCTAGTGTTATTGATATTGACATGAAAGCCAACATATGTTCCGTCAAGTACAATCCGGGATCCAGCAACTTCATTGCGGTATGCACCTTTCATTGCCAATATTGGAGAAAAGTTATGGCACGCTATCTGGTTCATTGTTTGATCTTGTTTAGTTCTTAGATGATTTGAGTGCAACCTTGTGCTTTGCTCACTTAATTTGCAGTAATATACTGTGCCTGAGCAATGCACTGGACTTACATGTACATACGCTAATGTGTGCATGCACACATCTATTGAGTTTTTATTCAACATCCCGTTATTTGGGGGGGGGGGGGGGGGGGGGGGGTATGTCGTGTATAAAAATTCATACATGATATGTCCTGTTATTTACCATAAAGTAAAGCTGAAACCTTTTCCTCCTTCTGGCTTTTCCAGGTTGGTTCAGCAGACCATCACATCCACTATTATGATTTAAGAAATCCGAGCGAACCACTCCACGTGTTCACTGGGCATGGGAAAACTGTTTCTTATGTAAAATTCTTGTCAAACTATGAGCTTGCCTCTGCATCCACTGATAGCACGTTGCGGTTATGGAATGTGAGGGATAATATTCCAGTAAGTGATTATGCCTTGAAGAAAACTCACTTTGGTACACTTAATATAGTTAACGAGTTATTATATGCTCTAATCTACACGGAAAATAAAACTAATTGAGAAAATGAGAATAGAATGGACTCGTTGACATCATCTTATGAAACTTATTTATCGATTAACTAAGTTGTACTCTTCATCTGTGTTTTGTTTGAAGGTTCGTACTTTTAAAGGTCACACAAATGAGAAGAACTTTGTAGGTCTTACAGTAAACAGCGAGTACATTGCGTGTGGCAGCGAAACAAATGAAGTGTTTGTGTATCATAAGGTTAGTGGCATTCAAAAAATACGCCATTCCTGCATTTTGTTAACTTGTGATTAACTAAAAGTTTCCGGTATAATTTGTCAGGAGATCTCTAAACCTGTGACTTGGCATAAATTTGGGTCGCCTGATTTGGATGACACAGAGGATGATGCGGGGTCGTACTTCATCAGTGCTGTATGTTGGAAGAGTGATAGCCCTACCATGCTAACTGCGAACAGTCAAGGAACCATTAAAGTGTTGGTTCTTGCGGCATAGACAACAACTAAATGGAAACTAAAAGAAGGATTCACGAGGAAGAAAGTTGTTGCTGCGATTGTTTGTAAGCGATATTCGGATGTTGACGTGTAAATGCTAGGATTGAGTTGAGATGCAATGTCAGTGGAAAGTTTTATTATTTGTTATACAGAAGATACTAAATGTGCCAAAGGAAGTGAAAATATATAGCAATAATATCATTGATTACCGAGTGTCCTTGTGTATTATGAGCCTGTGTGCCCGTCCTTTCTTGAGTTCTACAGATTTCTTCATCCTCAACAGATTCATGTATAATTGCAGTAAAAATTTAGTTTTTTGAAATTCAGTGTAATTTTTATTATTTTGTTTTATCATATGATTTCGTGTTGTAGTTAGGTTGATTAAGCAAACAAAAGCTAATACCGTGGGTGTGGATGGGAATCTAACGGTTGTGAGTTGTTGAGCTCGCGCGTAGAACCGAGTTTTGTGACCCAGTGTAATTCATACTTTTTTTTTCACTGGGTGTGTTTTTGTCAAAGAGAGGGAAAGCTAAGGGTTTATTAAGAGGAAGCTGGTGTGAGTAGTCGAATTGAGGTGGATTGAAGCTCCATTTCGATTGTGACTCGGTAACCATATACCTTTTATTTTTTTTGGTTCACTGCGTGTGACTTTGTCAAAGAAAGAGGGAGAATTGAGGGTTGTATTTGCGGGAAAGAGAGACAAAGAGGGAACTGGTGAAGGGTATGAGTGCTTGATTTCAGGTGGATTGAAGCTCAGTTTGGATTGGAGTTGACAAGGGTGGTTTGTCCACAACCTTTGAAGAAACGCAGATTGTGAAGGGCAGTTTTATGGCGTGAGTTCATCCAAATCCCACATATGCGAAGACGTTGTGTGAAGAAACTGTGATTAGAGTGTTGTCATCGTCGCGTTCACTGTGACGGTAACTAGTTCAGTCAATTGGTCGAAGTGTTGCAGGCTGTACGTTTCACTTCCATTTCCGTTCTATTTTGGTTCTAAAAACCAACTTTGGGTACGTTTGTAAGATATTTATAATTTTGGGTTTGAATCCATAATTTTGTGATGAGTTGTGGTAAGTTGTGTAGATTTGTAACAAGTAGTTATTAAATTGTAATTTAAAATTAGTACTAGGCGGAATATCATGTATATAAAAATTATAATCTGCTGGACTAACTAGTCAAGCCCGCTAGTCAACTAAGATAGATTTGTTAGTCAATAAATCAAAGATTCAATAACCAATTTCAAATACCAAAATCTATCCTAGTCAGCAAGGCCTTAGTTCATTTCAAGTTATTAATGTGTCAAGTGAACATGTTGTGAGCATATACCAATTAAATATTCAAGTGATACACGTAGCATGTATATGTACGTGAGATATGGACACAATATAAATAACTTTGGACACAAGATATTTTTAGCTGGACATACCCACCTCTGGGTTAAAAAACTAGGGACTCTCCACTGGTGTAAACAAGATTCTTACAAAGTAACACGAAAAACCCAATTCATGGACCTAGTCTATGAAGTAGTTTTACCTTTGTGCAACATTGCCTTACACGAGAAGGATTCCTTCAATCTTCACGAAGTCGCAGCTCCTCTTGTGCTCTTCACTTTAAGGCACGGAAATGGAGTCATCTCCAGTCTTCCCAAGATGGCAGCTCCTCCTAAATTCTTCACCTTGTGGCACTGAGATCAACACCAACAAATGCTATAATGTTATGATATGCTTACAAAAATCTAGATTCAAACAACTAGTCATATTCTCAAGTCAAACAGTTGAAGAAAGAACCTAATGTGAATCCAAATGCATGGTCTACAAAGGATTTAAAACTTAAATCTAGACCAAGAACTTAATGCAAAACCTTAAACAATGCAGCCTTAATATGCAATGATTTGGTGTTTAATGCGTGAACTTGGTTTTGTAGCTAGGGTTTCATAAATGGGGAGGAATAAGAAGGTAGAAGCATAAATGCTTTCTCTCAAACTTCTCTCTAGATAGAAATGTACCTGGAAACCCCCAGAATCAAAGAACCCTAGCTGGGGATCTTAACCCCAAAAGCATCAGTTTGTTTTTCACCTACCAAGGACACTTCTTGAACTACAAACTGATCTGAAACGATCAAGGGCTGAGATTTGACCATCAACAAAAAGCTATCAAAAAGCCCATGTGGGCAGACCTTAAATTGTGTGCCCAGCAGCTGGAAATTGGTGGGCAAAACTGATGAGACAACTAAGCTAGTCAGGAAGTAACAGGAATTTAAACATGAAATGCACATGCATGACCAAACCTTTTGAAGTGAGATGTGCCACAACCTTGAACGTTTATTCCCAGCAGCAGTAGCCCATAATCAAAGAATAGTCTAAAGCAAGATTAAGCATGTGGTACAATTACAATGTTGATAAGCAAAGCCAAACCTAAAAGTCCAAACTTCACATTATTCGATGAGGGATGAGTTAGAAATAGACGAAATCATCAAGGAAGCATAAGATGTAGATGCAGGAGATCAATTTGCTGCATGGAGGGTTGTATTTGTGGTACCAAATACAAACGATGAGTTGAAACTCAAAGTGAAAATAGAGTTTGATTCATTAGACGAAGGGTATATTGTTTACAATAATTATGCACTTGCAGTTGGGTTTGCGATTCGGGAGTATAGTAATAAACAGTGTAGTGATGTTAATTGTTTGGTAAGAAAGAATTTGTTTGTTGCAAACAAGGAAAAAATAGGATGGATGCTAATCCCAAAAAACAATAAAAAAAAATAAAAAAAAAGGTAGAAGGGGAGATACTAGAAGTGATTGCAAGCCAAAAATTGTGTTATATAAGAAAATTGGTTGCGATAAGTTTGTTATTTAAAGTAGCCACATCCCTTTTGGTTATGAAGGCTGAATGGATTAACAGAGAGTTGACATAAATGTTAATTTTGGGTTTCAATCTTTACGGACTTCAGGGTTTAAATCCTAATTTTTTTTAGCACATGACTATCTTTCAATTACCTTATCATCACGCGGATCATTAATTCAATTTAGCCTAAATATTATCATTCAAGAAATGAGATGTGTGTTCTTACTTGGAGATGCAAGTATTATTATCCTAATTGTATTTAACATCGTATTTCAATTTGCATATAACTCGTAATATTAGGACACTAGCGAATATCCTTTTTTCGTTTTTGTCTCTCTTCCTCCTCTCTCTTTCCAAAACAATAATAAAATAGCAGAGGAGAGAGAAGAAAGAAGAGAAAAGCAGCTCCTTGATTTTCATTCTCTCTAAATTTTCCCCATAAATTGTAGAAATAGAAAAACGAAAACTTAGAGAGGGATGGGGAAAAGAGATGACAGTTGGGGGCGATATGAAGGTGGTTGGTGCAGAAGTGGGATTCGATAATAGTAAGTTCCCGTTGATCTTTTGGGAGGTGGCCGTGGCTTCCACCGTCGTATTGGGCTTCTTGTTTGGCCTTCTGGATGTTTAAGCTTCTATTGGGGTGCAAAGCTACATAAGAGGGGTATAGTTTTCATCGTTATAGTCACCAACCACTTCTTCCTAAGTTGCGGTGCAAGGGCTCGATTGAAATAAATGATTAATTAAACCAAAGAGTGATTCCTATGCACATTTAGGCAGAAAAAGCATGTTTACAAAATGTGGAACTAAATTTGCAGGCAAATCATAAGTGTTCCTCAATTCAAGATTTATCAACCAATTCATGTAGTTCTACCAACCCCTTCCATCTTGCCTAAAATTCTTGTTTATTTTCAATATCCCGCATACACTCATGCAAATCCTTGAAAATGCCCTCAACCGAACCCTTGTCATTGAATTTGTTTATAATATGCCATATGCAGTACAAATGAAAATTTGTTAGTTTGTTGCCTATCGCCTTTGCTGTGGCTCCATCTTGATCTATAATTATGATTTTTGAATGCTCACTCATTATAGATTTAATGAATTCTTCAAGCAACCATTCAAAGCTCTCGGTCTTTTCATTTTTCAAGAATGCACAACCTAATATCGTGGTTTGACTTAGCTATTAACTCGTAACAAATAAGCAAAATCATCTCGTACACATTGGTGTTGAACATGGTCTCAAACACAATCACATCACCAAAATGACCAAACCATGTCGTGAATTAGAATCTACCCAAAAGAAATTGTCAAGTGTTCTGCCTTCCTCAATCTCCTTCTTGAAATAGAATGACTCATTTTTCTCTTTCTCATCCTCAAAATGCTCTTTGACCAATCTCGCATCATGCCCGATTAAATGAGCTTGCTGTTACTCTTTAGCATTATACATATCCTTGGGGGGTGCAACCAATATTTTCAATTCCTCCACTTTGCACCTCCAATAAACCCACTTGTTTACTAATGAAAATATTTGCATGCACACATTTCCAATCATTGTCTTCTTTGCCTCCGAAACTCGGTGATGAGATCTAAATAAGTGTGAGGCACTTTCCATAAGGTGGTAGTGTCATTCCTTAAAAACTACTACAACAAACTTTTCATGGCTAATTCCTTTATACAACGCAATTTTCGCCTTACAGTCACATCTAGCACCTCCCCTCCAACCTTGCCGATTGGGTTTGAAATTAACATCCACCCTCTTTTTGCTTTGATTGCAACAAACAAATTCTTTACTTACTAAACAATCACCATCATTGCATTTTTTTTTTAATATGCTCCCAAATCCCAATGTGACAACTCGTCCCTAATTTTACGTTTTATAAATCTTAAAAATGTGAATTTATGAAAATGACCTAAAGGCGAGGGTATTGACTTTCGTTGACCAACATATAGTGAGACGTACGAAATATTCTTTTAGCGTATTCTTGAAGTACTCAACGATACGAACGCGTAAGTACAAGCAGAATCGAAATCAGATCTACAGTTAAAGTTTTACAGAGCTACAAATCCGAAAGTATTTTGAAGGAATCTTTTGTTTATATTATACTATTTTATACTACTAAATTGTTATGCCACATGTGTGTGGCTAAGAGGGGGGAAAGAAAGGAATCAGGGAGGAGAAGAAACAGAGGAAAAGGGATTGGGTAAAGCTGCACAATCGAAGGAGAAGAGAGGAAGATAAGGGAGGAAAGTCAGACCAATTAGGCGAAGGGTCAGGAGGGAAATGAGAGAGTGGGAGATGTAGTCAACCCAGATCCACCTTGACCCGTTTCTCGTGCACGACTTGGCCGACTTCCACCATGTTTTTCGAGGCCCTTTTAGGTGGTTTTTCTAGTGATTCGCAGCCACCCACCACCTGGAAGTCACTCAACATCAACACATCTTCCATTTCCAACCAAAACCCAGTTCCTTTAACCCCCGGTTTGAGGAGAACGAAACCATCGAACCGGTAGGGGTTCCGAAGGAGTCACGGCGAGAACCACCATTTGTGAAACGATTCCCTCCAATTAACACCACCATTAGACTTCCCTTAAGGCCTAGAACAAAGCCCAAACAACTTTGGAGGAGGCGGAGCATCGGAGAAGTCAAACCGAAAGCCACCCATTTCTAAAGTTCTGGTGGGTTCGTGGTGATTTGAAGCTTTTCCGGCCAAATGAGACTTGGTCACAGGTATGAAACTTGCTCTACTTGTTGAGATCTTCATTCCTATAAAATTTGAGAATTTTTAGAAATAGTTGATTTTTCCAGCGAGTCAAGGTGGCCGACCGCCGTGTGCGGAGGCGCGTGGGCCGAGGCACCCCCTGACCTTCCTAGGCTAAATTTGATACCCTAATTCTATATGTGAAGTCTGATTGATGAAATCTCATTGTTTGAACATATTTTTGATAGAGACTGCCACTTGATCCTTATATAAATCGACGATCCGACCGTTGGATTGTCACCAAACCTTAATACATTATAGTACATAATATTTGAGGATATTAGAAAATTACAGTTCAGAAATCTGAAGTGCGGATCTTCCGGATTGAGTTACATAGAGTTATGGACCCTACCACCAACCTTTGATCGACGGTTGACTTTTGGTCAATGGGTTTCAAACCATTCTA
Organism: Pyrus x bretschneideri; assembly: GCF_019419815.1. Classification (NCBI taxonomy): domain Eukaryota; kingdom Viridiplantae; phylum Streptophyta; class Magnoliopsida; order Rosales; family Rosaceae; genus Pyrus; species Pyrus x bretschneideri. Next base: position 26,584 of record NW_025999640.1, read on the forward strand.
GAACATCCTTGAGGATGTGTTTATGTAAGTTACATGTTCTATCGATAAGAATTTTGAGACGTGATTTGATAATTTTCTAGGCGCCGATCCTTCGTGATGCCTCGATATTCATGTTAGGGAGTTGTAGCGTGGACCTCAGGTGAGTGAGTCATTTCCTTTTTATAGTGTGTGTGTGTGTGTGTGTGTGTGTATGATTGATAGTTTCCACAAATTCTTTTGAATTTATTCATGCACTTCATGCCATGATTACATTATGTTATGAGAAATGTTGTACTGTTGTGAAATACCAAGATGATCTTACGGGATGCGTAGGTAAGTTCAGGTAAGTTTATTATGTTTATTGAAATTATTACATCATTATGCCATGCTTATACTCATATAGTTCGCTCATCATTGCTACATCCCCGTGTTAGTGCTCCCGCCCCAGGCCAGGGCCAGTCCTTCACGTGATGTTCACCTCGCACCGCACGCTCGCCTTGGATCCAAGTAGGTGCTAGCCTTATCGTACAAGTCACATTAGGCGACTCTGACTTGTAAGTGATGCGTATAATGCCAGCCTTCACATGATTGTAGCACTAGAGCGTATATTATTACACCTATCCCTATCGTACAGGTCACATTAGGTGACTTCGACTCGTGTGTTAGCATATATTGATGAGCAATAAGTGTAGTCGTACAAGTCATATTAGGTGACTCCGACTTGCATGCTAGTATAGATTATTGAGCACATAATATATTCATATTGTCGTTGAGATATTCTGCTGTGGCATATTTCTGGATTTATTGTTGGCATGCTTATGATTTCATACTTATACATAGTATGATTTTCGGGAAACTATACTTGTTTTACGGCGAGGGGTTACAATGTTTTCATAAGGTTTTTATAAAACTTTATTTTCAAGCCCACTCACCCTTGTTTTTTCGCCCGTCCAGGTTTTAGCAGATGAGCTTTCTTATGACGAGGATTCTTGGCAAATCTTAGTATAGGTGGCTACCTTTGAGGGTATAATCCTTATTCTATCTTACTGTACTTTACTTATGCTCTGACATCAAGTGTGAAATGGGTTCATTCTTTCTTACAACTCACTCTTGTATTTACGCACTTTTAGGTTTAAATTTATTCACATTTTCCACATTACTACACTTTATGGCTTCGTCACCTTCCAGGAGTCTGCCAACACAACTTGATTCAGAGTCTTAGTGGACATTCCGGGTCGGGATGTGTCACCCAAACCCAGCTTCAAGTGAATAATAATTGTAAAAAAATACATCCTTCATCCAATAGATCAAACTCCAATTTCAATTTAGGTTTCAAGTCAGCGTCTACATTTGGTACCACAAATACAACCCTCCATGCACCAAATTGATCTCCTACATCTACAACCTCTCATCCCCAATCAAATTACAATTCAATAAATATCTGCTACAAATCTACACAACGACAACATAAATTATCACAACTTAGCACAAGTTTTACCCGTATTTATGTAAAATCGATTCAAATCCCATAATTATATATCTTACACACGTACCCCAAGTTGGTTTTCAGAACCAAAATGGAAAGGAAACGGAAGAATGAAAGGGAAATGTACAACTTAACACGCTTTGACCAAATGAGTGAACCAACGACCGCCATGGCGAACGTGACGGTGGCAAAGCTCTAACCACGGTTTCTTCACATATCTTTGCAGATGTGGGATTTGGATGAACTGACGCCACAAAACTGACCTTCACAATCTGGGTTTCTTCAGAGGTTGTGGATGAATCACCTTTGTCAACTTCATTTCGCTTGAAATCGAGCACTCAACCTTCACCAGCTTTTTCCCTCTGCCTCTTTTTACCCGCGAATATAACCCTCAACTCTCATTTTCTCTAAAAATAAAAATAAAAAATAAAAATATGAAAACAATACAAAACCACTTCAGTGAACCAAAAAAATTAAGAGGTATAGGAATACTGGGCCACAATTGAAACGAAGCTTCAATCCACCTCTATTTGACTCATCACACTAGCTCCCTTTCTCTACCTCTATTTCCCTATCTAAGAGCAAGTCCAGTAGGGCCTTTAGCCCGATGGACCATGGATTGCACATGAGCAAATCGCTGGGGTGATCAACTCCAGCCTATGCGGGCTTCAGCGCAGGAGGGGGCCCGAGCGAAAGCCCCGAGACAAATCGGTGGCCCGAGAGCCCGAGGTAGGGGTGATGTAACGCTAACGTCAGGGCGACGTCAGTCACGTTATTATATGTTTTGTATCAGGCGGGTGCGTAAGATGCGCGCATGGGGGCGCGTCCCCGACCGATTTTGCAGGTGCAGGGGCCCGCGGCGCAGATTCAGTAATGTTACCGTTGGAGGCCACGTGGCACCTTCGTGTCCGTTGAATTTCAACGGTTACTTTTTGTGGACCGTTGGATTTCCAACAGTATAAAAAAAAAATTCAAATCTTCTTTAATTTCAACCATTGGATTTGAGATCAATGGTCCGCGTTATTCACCTTTATAAATTTTAAAAAAAAAAAAAAAACACAGTAAAAAATTCTGAAATTTTACCATTGTGCCCTCATGGCACAATCTGGAGGGTTGGATTTCAAAATTTTTTAAATCCAGCAGTAGAAATTAATTATGTGAATAAGAAATTTAAAAAATGTAAAAAATTAATAAAAAAATCTGAAAAAAAATTTGAAAAATTAAAAAAATAATTGATTTTACTTTTCTATTAATACCTTCTCATTATCTTCTACCTTATACCACAATTTCATATTTTCTCAAATACTTTCAACCACATTCCTATCTTTCTCTTAAAGTTTCAATCCAATTGCTTTCCAACAAAATGACTAATGATGTAGGTACGAATTGGATGCTTATTGAAGATGTTACATTGTGTTCTAACTGGGTTGAAGTTACTCGTGATCCGATTACGGGTAATGAGATGCAGTTACGAGAAATGTGGAGTCTTATTCATACCAATTATCTTGAGAAAATTGGTGGGAAAAGAACCAAAAAATCGATGTCTAGTCGTTGGAGAATACTCAACCAATCATTTAGTATGTGGAGAGACACCTTGGCATAAGCTAGTGGTAATCTTCAAAGTTGGAAAAATTTAGCGGATCATATAACAATATATTATTTATTTGTTTGTACTATACCTGTTAGATCCCACATCTCCCAAGAGAAAGAGGATCCTCTATGCCTTATATGTACATGCCCACCTCTATTTAGCACGAGACCTTTTGGGAGCTCATTGGCTTTGGAGTTCATCGAAACTCCGAAGTTAAGTGAGTTCGCATAAGAGCAATCCCAGGATGCATGACCCACTGGAAGTTCTCGTGTGAGTTCCCAGAAACAAAACCATGAGGGTGTGGTTGAGGCCCAAAGCGGACAATATCGTGCTATGGCAGAGTCGAGCCCAGGTCGAGATGTGACAATACAAAAATTTACATTAGCTATTTTGATTATAATTATTTCTTCTCCAACATTGTGTAGACACTTCAAGCATAAGCTTGGTATAATGCCAAAACCAAAAGCAAAAACAAATCATTCAACTAGTGAGAATGTTGGAATATTGTCAAAGATTGTCCTAAATTCAGAGTTGTGCCTGTCGGTCCAAAAGTTGTCATGAACGGCACCCCTCTACACTATACGCCTGATCATGCCTCACATGTTCATGAAGATGACGTAGAAGAAGTGCCAGAAATGCCCCCCTAAACAAGCATCGGGGTTGACCCGTTATCCAATTAGGCCTCAAGGTAAGAAGGCTTTAAAGAGAAAAGGGAGTGCTTCCAAGAATGATTATGCAAAATATATGGAAGAGCTTGCTCGCCAAGGTGAATTGACATTGGCGCGGGAAATGGCTAAATTTGAGGCTGATAAGGCTAGAGAGGTTGCAATAGCTGCAACTATTGAGAAATTATTTCAAGCTAATGAGAGAGAAAAAGAGCTACTTAGGCAAGAAAGGGAAGAGCTTAGAGAAGAAAGAAGAACTCAACAAGATCGTGGCATTATGAAGGAGCCTGTAACAGTGATGTCTCTGAATTCTAAATATTTTTGGAATTCGGAGAAAGCGGACGTGGTGCGAAGGAGGAGTGCAAGAGAAGTGAGAGCAAGATGAGATGGTCCTAGCATGACAAGAGGAGATGGTCCTAACACCACAAACTGGTTAGGTGATTATTTTCCTTTCACGAGGGAGTAGGGATTTGTTTTTAATTGGAACCTATAATTTTCCCATCACTTTGGGTTGTAATTTCTTATTTATTGAATATTTAAACTAAGAGTACATTTATTTAATTTGATAATTTATTTAAACTAAGAGAATCTTTATTCAAAGGACATAAACACACCAAATAAAATTACATAAACATACCAAATAAAATAAAATAAAACTCACTAAATGAACTTAAAAAACACACCAAATAAAATTAAATAAGCACACCAAATAAAAACAAACACACTAAATGAACTTAAGTATCTTGAGCTTGTTTCAATTCCCATTGGTGCTCTATCAAGTCAATTTGCCGGGTATTGTGCATATATGGGTCCTAAAATGCAATATATCATTAAATGAGCTTTTCATTGTAACGTCTATCCCTTTCTAATGGCTCCTGTTACATGGGTTCTTCGGTGGCGTCATGAGCACAATATATTTGTGTTATGAAATTGTTCATTGTGTCTGGCTCATATTCATCAACGACATCGTAATCATACTCATCTTCCACAATCATGTTGTGAAGAATGATGCACGTCATCATGATGAATTGAAGTGACTCTAAATCAAACATTCTGGCAACACCCCTGACAATCGCCCAACGAGCTTAAAGGATACCAAAACAACGCTCCACATCCTTCCTACACCCATCTTGACAACTTGCAAAGTGTTTTTCCTTTGCACTTCGCAAACATGGCACTATTTTGACAAACGATGATCACCTTAAGTAAATGCCGTCTGCTAGGAAGTATGGCCCGTGGTACTTATGTCGGCTAACCCAGTACATAACTCTTGGTGCTTTTCCTTGCAGGACATCGTTGAACACTAGGGATTGGGCAAAGACATTGAGGTCATTTTAAGCCCCCGGAACACCGAAAAAAGCATGCCAAATCCATGTATCAAATGAAGCCACTGCCTCCAAAATGATACTTTTTGCTCATTTTCTATGCCAATAAACTTCTTGCCATGCACTTGGATAGTTTTTCCAGGTTCAGTGCATACAGTCGATGCTTCAAATCATCTTAGGAAAACCTCGCATCTCGACCTTCTTCAGAAGCCTTTGCAAGTCCATCTCAGTAAGTCTTCAAAGGTACTTTGCGATGTAGAGAGATTCAATTGCGGAGCAAAACCTCATCAGTGAGTCAAGAATGGTTGATTTCCCCATCCTCGTTATCTTATCCACTTAGTCTGCAGATGCTCCATATGTAAGCATCTGCAAGGCAGCAGTAATTTTTTGCTCATAAAAGAGACCCATAACACTAAAAGCATCTTTTTTTTTTTTTGCACAAAGTAAGAATCATGGTTGCAAATAGCAATCATGATTTTGTTGAACAAATGTCGTTCCATTCTAAAACAATGTCTAAAGTATGTATCATGGAATGCACTGTTATGGACAAAATAATTGTCCAAGAGATCCATACCTCGTTGTTGCCTGCTTTTATCAAGGTTTGCCGAATGGTTGGGCCTGCAGATATGAGCCACAGCTTGGATGACTCGACGGGAATGTAAGGCTCTTTGGCTTCTGACTTCGTCATCTCTCCTTCTACGCTCCTATCCTCATCCTCTTCCTTGACATTTTCGCCCACCTAGAGATTGAACATTTCTTCCCCTTGCTTAAACAATTCTTTCTCATGCTCATCAATTTCCCACAACATCCTTGAAGAAGACATTGTAAGAAGGAAGCATAAGTTATGAATAATGATAGAGATTTTGATTTTGGTGTGCGATTTCTTAGGATGGATGGTGGCTTATATGGAGGAAAAAGAAAGGATTCGGTTGTAGATAATGCCATGGGGCATGCCGTCATTCGTTAAATATCTGATCGAAATCTATCCTCAAAGATTGTAAACAGATTGTGACATGTGGTGCGACATGATTGATTAAAGATCTTATCGGAAATCTATCCTCAACGATTCTGAAAAGGCAACGACACATGGCACGATGACATTGGATAAATATCTTATCGAAATCTATCACAAAAAATTGTCTTCTTGGATAATGACACGTGGCGCAACAAGAACGATTAAAAATCTTATCCAAAATTACGAATAAAATTATTTTGTATTATTTTATAAAATAAAAAAATACTAATATTTTATTGCCTATTGCCATGATTATTCAATGTAGGGGTGAAGATGCAAAAGGCAGTTACTGTTAATTGGAAACTATTCAATAGTGACTTGCCTTAGGGGGCCTTTGCAATGCTGGAGTTGCTTTAAGGCGTGAATAAACCTTCAGCTCTCCCTTTCTCTGACAAAAACACACCTAGTGAACAAAAGAAAAGTAGGAATTACACTAAGTCACAATGACTCGGTTCTACTAGGCCTGGTAAACAAGTCGTGTCTGTCGTGTTCGTGTCGTTTTTGTGTAACACCTGTTAGCTTAACAGGTCGTGTCGTGTCACACCCGTTATCTTAACGGGTCCTTAACAGGTCGGGTCACTTTACCCAACGGGTAAAGCGACCCGACCCGTTATGACCCGCTATGACCCGTTAAGAAAAATGTTTTTTTTTCTTAAATTTGCACATACCACACATTGCCACATAAAAATTACTTCAAAACATTAAAACACATTTGTCGTTTAAGTACTACATCTACACTTGAAAATAAAAGCCTAATAAACAAACATCCATACACTACTAATCTATTACAAAATATTACATGTGCAATGATATGCAAAATGAAAGAGTTTTTGTTTTAAAGGTTGTGAAGCCTTTCTCAAAAGTTTAAACCTTGCCAATGGAACTCAAAGCTTGCATGTTATTCCTTTTACAAAATCCTCAATTTTCTTCGATCATCATGACATAAGATTTTGTGGTATCCACTAGTGTAAATATTTTAAGTTGAATATCAAATTCATCTCTGAATGTTTGTTTTTTGCGATTTTTGGCGTATGCGATCTTGAAGCATATACAAACAAGTTTGACAGTTGGATCATTGAAATTATTTTCGTAGAATGCGTATCCCATCAAAATGATAGATTCATTAACATTTAAGAGTTTATTCATACTTTTATTAAGTATAACATAAGATTTTGTAGTATCCACTAGTGTAAATATTTTAAATTGAAGATCGAGTTCATTCATTGTATTCACATAGGGTCAAGGAGTGTGGATGTAAAAAAATCATCAAAATCAGAGTTAAAATAACCGTTAAATCGTGATTTTTCAATGATAACCGTCGAAAATTTTTGTCCGTTACTTGATCTCTGAATGTTTATTTTTTGCAATTTTTGGTGTATGTGATCTCAAAGTATATACAAACATGTTTGATGGTTGGATCGTTGAAATTAGTTTCGTAGAATGTGTATCCCATCAAAATGATAAATTCACTAACACTTCAAAGTTTATTCATACTTTTATCAAGTATAACATAAGATTTTGTGGTATCCACTAGTGTAAATATTTTAAATTGAAGATCGAGTTCATTCATGATATTCATATACGGTCAAGGAGTGTAACTGTAAAAAATCATCAAAATCAGAGTTAAAATAACCGTTAAATCGTGATTTTTCGTTGATAACCGTAAAAAACTTTTGACCCGTTACTTGATCTCTGAATGCTTGTTTTTTGAAAATTTTTGCGTATGCAATCTCGAAGCATATACAAACATGTTTGATGATTGGATCGTCGAAACTAGTTTCGTAGAATGCATATCCTATCAAAACAATAGATTCACTAACACTTAGAGTTTATTTATACTTTCATTAAATATAACATAAGATTTTGTGTTATCCACTTGTGTAAATATTTTAAATTGAAGATTAAATTCATTTATTGTATTCATATAGGGTCAAGGAGTGTAGTTGTAAAAAATCATCAAAATCGGAGTTAAAATAACCGTTAAATCATGAATTTTCGTTGATAACTGTCGAAAAGTTTTGTCTCGTTACTTGATCTCCGAATGTTTGTTTTTTTGAAATTTTTTACGTATGCGATCTTGAAGCATATACAAACATGTTTGAGGGTTGGATCGTTGAAACTAGTTTCATAGAATGCGTATCCTATCAAAACAATAGATTCACTAACACTTAAGAGTTTATTTATACTTTCATTAAGTATAACATAAGATTTTGTGGTATCCACTAGTGTAAATATTTTAAATTGAAGATCGAGTTCATTCATGATATTCATATAGGGTCAAGGAGTGTAGCTGTAAAAAATCATCAAAATCGGAGTTAAAATAACCGTTAAATCGTGATTTTTCGTTTATAACCGTCGAAAAGCTTTGTCCCGTTACTTGATCTCTGAATGTTTGTTTTTTGTGATTTTTTGCTGATGTGATCTCGAAGCATTTACAAACAAGTTTGATAGTTGGGATTGTTGAAATTAGTTTCAGATAATTCGTATCCCATCAAAACGATAGATTGACTAACACTTAGAGTTTATTTATACTTTCATTAAGTATAACATAAGATTTTGTGGTATTCACTTGTGTAAATATTTTAAATTGAAGATCAAATTCATTCATTGTATTCATATAGGGTCAAGGAGTGTAGCTGTAAAAAATCATCAAAATCAGAGTTAAAATAACCGCTAAATCGTGATTTTTCGTTTATAACCGTCGAAAAACTTTGTCCCGTTACTTGATCTCTGAATGTTTGTTTTTTGTGATTTTTTGCTGATGTGATCTCAAAGCATATACAAACAAGTTTGACGGTTGGGATCATTGAAATTAGTTTCGGAGAATTTGTATCCCATCAAGTTCAATGGTGTGTGTATATATATATATATATTTATTAAGTAGATTTAAATCTATTTATTTTGTACGTATAATTGATTGGTACACGGAGTAGTACATCACGTGAGTCATTATAAAAATAGTGAGATATGTTATATGTGTGATAAAAAGTTAATAACTTAAAAAAAAAAAAAAAAATTCTCACCACTTCTATTAATTTTCATTTTTCCCTCTCTTTTTTGTTTCCTTTTCAACTTTTCTTATAATTTTCACTTTTCCCTCCGGCAGCCTATGGTGCCTACCCATCTTTCCCTAATTCCCTCTCTTTTTTGTTTCATTTTCAACTTTTCTTATCATTTTCATTTTCCCTCCTTTTTTCTTCAAAAAGGGCGGAAATACAGGGAATGGAATGGAATTATCAATTATGGAATCAAATCAATGGATGCATATTAATGAATAATTATTATAGTTTTTATAAAATTTAATTCAAAATTTAATATATATATATATATATATATATAATTATTATAGATAGTTAATATTTTGGGGGTATAATTATTATAGTTAATTTAATATATATATATATATATTATTTTTTAGGGGTATAAAATTGTTAAATTAATATATATAATTATTACAGTATTTTTTTAGGGTTATAAAATTATAAAAATAATATTCTGCTTATCGTGTATCGTGTTACCCACGTGTATACCCGAATCAACCCGTTATCTTAACAGGTGCTTATCAGGTTACCTGATAACAACCCGATTCGTTATCGTGTCGACCAAAACACCTATTAATTTCGTGTCGTGTCGTGTCGGGTTATCGGGTCGTGTCAGG
>NW_025999641.1:0-34531 GCF_019419815.1 Pyrus x bretschneideri
ATGAGTTATCATGTAGTTCATAGTTACGAATGCCTTGTCAATGCTTATGATTTTCATAGAACTTAATGATCTTTGATATGTATCTCTATCATGTAGTTCATATAGGGAATTTGATAAGAATAATTTGATTGCGTCACTGATTCCAACTCAATGAAATTAGGAAAATCTAATGGTTAATTTGTGCAGTTCATAATTAATTTGGGGCATTGTCATTTATGGTTTATAGAAATAATAACTAGAAATCAATTTGTATGCATATGTGTCATGTGTGGAAAAGGACCCTCTAGCTAGCCTTTCACCCTCTAATTCACCCAATTTCGTGCAACCTTTAGTTTGTTTCTGCAACCTACTTAGTTTTAGTTAAAATTCGTCAAAACAACCCCTATTTAGTAGTCTGAGTCTTTTTAGTTTAATTTTCATCCAAACTTCTCTCTAGTTCATGTTTTGAGTCAATTTAACTTAGTTTTGTGTTATTTGAGTCAGTTTAGTTTGTTTTGAGTTGTTTGAGTCTAGTTTTCTGTTTTTCAGTTAAATTAGTGTAGACTAGCATCCCTTCTAATCCCCAACCTAGAACGATCCCTACTTTCACATACTACGACTATTAAAAAGAGGGTTTAATTTGTGTGTTAAAAAAAATATCACATCACTAACCTTGTTTTAAATTGGGAAAAATGTCAGTTCATGGTAAAATAAGGCATTGTTTTAGGTCATACAGTTTCAGAAAAAGGAATTGAAGTCGATAAATCTAAAATAAATCTGGTACGCTACTTACCCTCTCCCACTTCGGTGAGAGAGGTTCGCTCTTTCTTTGGACTTGTAAGATTTTATAGATTTTATCAAAGATTTCTCAAAGATTTCAACACCCTTGTGCCGACTTTTACAAAAGGATGTGCCGTTTGTATTTGATGAGGAATGTGAGAAGGCATTCAAACAGCTTAAAAAGATGCTAACTTTGGCACCTATCATTGTTCCACCAAATTGGAGTCTTCCTTTTGAGCTTATGTGCGATGCTTCAGATTATGCTTTAGGGGTTGTTTTGAGACAAAGAAAGGACAAGAAGCCGAATGTCATCTACTATGCTTCTCGGACCTTGAATGATGTGCAATTGAATTACTCCACCACTAAAAAAGAACTCCTTGCTGTTGTGTTTGCTTTAGATAAGTTTCGTTCTCATTTACTTGGAACAAAAGTCATAATTTACTCTGACCATGCAACTTTGAAGTACTAACTCAAAAAGAAAGAAGCCAAGCCAAGGCTTATTCGCTAGATGCTTCTTCTTCAAGAGTTTGACGTAGAAATTTGGGACAAAAGAGGATGCGAGAATGTAGTAGCTGACCATTTGAGTCGTTTGGTACATGAAGAAGACCATCTACCTATTCTAGAGGCATTTCCAGATGAACAGCTACTGACCATCAAGGTAAGTGAGCCATGGTATGCTAATATTGTGTCTAAACAAGTTCCAAAGACCATACACAGGCACCAACTTGAAAAACTTAAAAAGGAGGCACGAGTTTATGTGTTGGATGACCCTTATTTGTGGAAATAATGCCCTGATCAAATTATTCGTAAGTGTGTGCATGATTCTGAATTTAATTCAATTTTAACTTTCTATCACACTTATGCTTATGGAGGTCATTTTGGTACTCAACGAACAGCACGTAAAGTTCTAGAATGTGGATTTTATTGGCCTACTATATTTAAGGATGCTAGAACTTTTTGCATGACTTGTGATCGTTGTCAAAGAACAGGCAATATAGGTTCAAGAGATCAAATGCCACAAACTCCTATATTTTCTGTTGAGATTTTTTATGTTTGGGGCATTGACTTCGTGGGTCATTTTCCTTCCTCCCATGGTTTCAATTATATATTATTCGCTGTCGATTATGTTTCGAAATGGGTGGAAGCAAAAGACACTCGTACTAATGATTCCAAAGTGGTTGAAGATTTTATCAAAACTAACATATTTGCAAGGTTTGGAATGCCACGAGTACTTATAAGTGATGGGGGTTCTCATTTTTGTAATCGGACCATAGAGGCACTGCTCAAGAAGTATAATGTCACACATAAGGTTTCAACACCTTATCATCCCTAAACAAGTGGGCAAGCCGAAGTTTCTAAGCAGGAAATTAAGCAAATCTTGGAGAAGACAGTTGGACCAACTCGAAAGGATTGGACCTTGCGTTTGAATGATGCATTGTGGGCATATCGTACTACCTACAAACATCAATTGGAATGTCTCATTTTCGGCTCATTTATGGGAAACCATGTCATCTTCTAGTTAAATTGAAGCATCGTGCACATTAGGCAGTCAAGACTTTCAACATGAACATTGATGCTACTGGCCTTCATAGAAAGTTACAATTGAATAAGCTTGAAGAAATTCGGAATGAGGCTTATGAGAACGCTCATATTTACAAGGAGAAAACAAAGGCTGCCCATGACAAGATGATTCGTAGTAAAACATTTTTTGTAGGACAGAAAGTGTTACCTTTCAACTCCCCCCTTCGATTGTTTCCAGGTAAGTTGGGTTCTAAATGGATTGGCCCTTTTGTTGTTACTAATGTCTTTTCCTATGGTGCAGTCCAAATTCAAAGCTTAAAGATAGGACATGAATTCAAAGTGAATGGACACCGTTTGAAGCCTTACTATGAGTTTTTTTAGGAGCATGTCGTGGAGGATGTACCCCTCCATGCCGTTGGTCATAGTGAAGCTTAATTAGCGGTATCATCCAGCTGGAAGACATTAAAGCAAGTGCTTTTTGGGAGGCAACCCATGTATTTGAATAGAGAGACAATGGAATTTCCGGCTCCTGCAACCAAATTTGCTCTCTTTTACCCTTCTCTTTATTGTTTTTACTTTGCCATGATAATCTTGTTTGCTAGTTATCTTTTATTGCTTTCTTGTTTAAGTTTATTTTTGAAACATTGAGGACAATGTTTGGTTTACATGTGGAAGGGGGGCTAAATAGATTGCTTTCATGACATATTTTCAAATTTCACCACCTATCACTACTAATATTGTTATTCATTGTTTTAAAGTGTTAATTGTGTGTCATAAAAAATCTTTTGAAAATAAAAAAATTGAAAAAAGCTTGAGAAAATACAAAAAAAGAGTCATTTTTGCTGCTTGTTTGTGCCTTAGGGTACCTTCCAACACAATGATGAGGATTTGGTTTTTAGTTGCATGACTGTTAAAGAAAGTTACAAACATGGATGGAAGTTGGATATGCTCTTTAGTTAAGGCTTAGTTGTAGTTGTCATTTACTAATTTTCATGTAATCACAAAGAAAAAAAAATTAGTTTGTGTAACATGCTTGAAGGAAGAAACTTAAACTAACACTACAAGCCTGTGAGACTTGAGCCTATTCTTTATTTGGAGAGTTATTAATATGTGATATTCTTGTTTTCTAAAGTCGTTGCATGATCTCATTGTTTCTTTGATTGGTTGCTACTTAGAATGCTTTTTCATCATTTTAGTTCCAAATACTAGAACTCATGCCCATTTCATTCAAAGCATAAAATTGATTAGATGACAAATAGCAAGATGAAGGTGTTTAGTTAACACTAGAGCCAAAAAAGCCTTATCCCTTGCAACGTATTGTAGGTTTAACCCCTTTGAGCCTTATTTAGCCTATTTTCTTTGTTAGCTTGCATTATCCCTACCTAGCCTAGTATAGGAATATCCATACCCTTGTTCTTAAAGAATAGTGAAGCATGACTTATTAGGAATTCCTTTTGATCTACGATTTGTAGAAAAACAAGTGTGGGGGAAGAATTTGTTCTTTTGAATCCAAAGAAGTAGTGTGTATGTTTCAAAGAAAAAAAAATGAAAAAAAAAAGTTGAGAAAGTAAAAAAAGAGGTTGAAAAGAAGTGAGAATGAGTTCATAAGTGTTGGTTGCTGAAGAAGGGTCCAAAAATGTGAATATGGCCCTAAAGTTGTACGAATCTTCCCTTTGTGTTTAATGTTAGGTGTTGGAATCAAAAGTTGAATTCTAAGTATTGATTTCATTACTTTGCTTACTATCACATTAAGAACCCTTGTTTATCCTTAACCTTTCTTTGTTAGCCAATACCTTAGCCCCATTACAACCCTTAGCCTTCTATCTTGATTGTTATGTGATTCAATATGTGGAGTTTGAAATTGGTACGAGCATATGGAATCTCTGGTTCTCACTTCTAAGTAGTGGCATTCCGTTCATGAGATCGTATACATGTTTGTATTAATAATTCCAGAAAGTGCCTTCATTGTTATAACATATGTTAGTGCTTGTCTACACGTTTACATCAATTTTCTCACATATACTTAGTATAAGGAGTGTAGTCAGAAAATCTGTGTGAAAATAGAGAGTATATCCGGTGAGGAATTGAGTGAATTCTCTAAGGCATGTTACTACATTCAAATGTTGTTTTAATTGATTAAATGCGAGCTAGTGAGTGGTTACTGTGGTTAAGTAAAAACTCAAGAGTAAGGATGGCTAAAATCTATGTGAGTAGTGATTTTTAACAAGTCATGTTTCATTGGAAATCCCTGAGGCAATTGTTGGAAGGTTTAGGTTTTGTTTTGTTTTTTTTTTCTTTTGTTTTGCTTGGGGACTAGCAAAAGCTAAGTGTGGGGGAATTTGACAGGAGCATATTTATGCCACTTTGTTATCTTATTTCGTTGCATTTACTTCATTAATTTCCATTTATTTTGGTAATTTGTGTTATTTTCGTATTATTGTAGGTCCAATAAATGGCTAAATGGAGCAATTTGGAACAGTTTTGGACTTGGATTGAATAGCATGAGTGTGGAGCAGTGGGGCTGGATGTTTTTGGTGTTTAACATGTGCTAAATATGTGCTAAAATCTGGAGGAATCAAATTTGGAAGCTTGGAAGACAAGGAAAGACATGATCTTATCCAACCTTATCCAAACTTAGCTTATCTTATCCAAACATTATTCCACTTTAACCAACATTATCTCATATTATCTCCAGCTGCAAAAGGAGTCCTTATCCTATTCTAAATACTTCCTATCTGATTCTAGGAGTCATAGTCCATTCAAACACCCTAATCATTTTTCTCCTTGGTTTCTGCGAACCCTACGCTATATATATGTATTTCTGCTGCAGCAATTGGGGTAGAAAACTTGGGTGCCGCATGTTCTATTCCAAATTCATGCCGCAACCTACAAGAGCCAAAGGAGAAGGATTATGCCGCAACCTACCATTCAATCATTGCAATTTTCAGAGTTCTTTCTATCCTTGTTTAGTTTTAATGTTTATTTTAGATTGTTTTTTAGTTATGTTGAACATGCGTAACTAAATTTCTTTTTAGCTAGAGGTGAATTTGAAGCCATGATCATATGTTTTATATAAATTGATTACATCCGGTTATTGTTTCATAAAACATGAATGCGATTCACTTATCTGTTTTATAGAAAACTTATTCTTGTATGTTTATTAAGGATGCATACTTAGTTTGCATGTAGGGATTTGATGCTAGAATATAAAGGAATTTCACCTAATCGTTATGAACTTATATTAATAAGTAGTAAAAGTCACTAGTCATGATTGAGTTAAGTAAATTCGTGGTAGGAGTATCATGCTTTTCATAGTTAGGAATGCTTTGTCAATGCTTATGATTTTCACAGAACTTAATGATCTTTGAGATGTATCTCTATCATGCTTTTCATAGTTAGGGAACTCGAGAAGAATAATTTGGTTGCGTCGTTGAGACGAATTCAATGAACTTAGGAAAATCTGAGAGTAAATTAGTGTTGTTCACAATTAATTTGGGGCATTGTCATTCATGCTTTATTGGAAGAATATCTGGAAATCGATTGTATGTATATGTTTCATGTGTGGAAAAGAATCCTTTAGCTATCCTTTCATCCATATTTCATTCACAACTTAATTTACTTACTGCTATTTACTTTTGTTTTCATTAAATTCGTCCAAAATCCCCCCAGTCACTGTTTTGTTGTTAGTTTAACTTAGTTTTCAGTTTTTTAAGTTTAATTTGTGTTGATTAGCATCCCTTTTAATCCCTGGAATAGAATGATCCCTACTTACTCGTACTACGATTGCATAATTAAAGGGTTTAATTTGTGTGTTAGTTTCAACCACATCATTAAGGTAGAGAATGCAAAAATCATTGGATGGGATGATAGCATTGTAAGTTTAAGCTTCAAGAAAGGGTTCCCAGTAGATCACCCCCTATTTGGTGAGCTACTAATGGGTGAAAACTTAACCTTGACTGATTCTTATGCTTTGGTAGAAAATCACTTAATGGGTGAAAACTTAACCTTTACTGATTCTTATGCTTTGGTAGAAAATCACTCACTTTGGGATGAAGCCAAATGCTCTTAGAAGCTTCCTGAGTAGTCGCAAAAAGACCTATAACCAGCTTAGAAGAAGGCGAGTGACAAGCAAACCAATGGAAAAAGCAAGCTAGGAAAGGAGGTTCATCGCCCAGCGAAAGGAAGCTTATCGCCCAAAGTGTACACCAAGTTCTTAGTCCCGATCAACCAGATCCGTTGCAATCTCAAAGATAAACTATGGTTCAAGATGCCGTAACCAATGAAGGGAGATACTTCCAAGTTAGACTAGACGAAGTATTGTGCATTTCACAAAGATCTAGGGAACACAACCAACGACTACATCATATGGATGAAATATCATGAGAAACTCATGAAGAAAGGTGAATACGACCAGTATGTAGACAAGTCAATTGCACTGTTGAGGTGAAAGGCGGAAGCTGATGCCGAACCCCTAACCAATACAATCCGAATCAACGACATTTGCCAAATATGAGCATCTGGAGGGCACAACAGTTCTAAGAAGAGAAAAATCTAGCAAGCAAGATCTGTCTTCCAAGTTCAAGTCGTAAATGCTATACTTGGGCCAATTGTTGGCTTCATCGAGCAGGACAGTGAGGGAGTAGACTTTCTTTACGATGATGCCTTGGTCCTATCTGTTCAACTAGCCCATTCCATCATTGACAGAATCATGGTGGACAACGGCATCGCAGTCAACATTTTACAATTGTCAATCATTCATAAGATGGGTCGAGAAATCACAATTAGACGTAAAAGCAGAGGTTTTGACCGAATTCAACAAATTTAACTCAATTGCCATCGACAGAATCACACTCGATGTAACTAATCCTCTAATTGTCTTATCGCAGACCTTCATAATCATCAATTACCCATTTCTCCATAATGGGATATTAGGTCGACCTTGGCTAGTGAAGATTGGGGCAGTAACCTCGGTCGAGTATCAAAAAATCTGATTCTGCATCCCAGAATGAGTAGTTGGACAGATTAACTGATCAAGCAATTTCTTGATGATGCACCACACAAGTCCTCAAAGAGACAAAGAAGAAGTCTTTTGCCCCATCAGTAGTAGCTGAAGTGTAGAAAGATGATTCTACCTCCATGAAGTAGCAATCACAACAAGCAGATCAAGAAGATAGCATCAAGGCCGACAATGCCCTTGCAGATGAATCAGGTTAGAAACCCAAAGAGGATGTCGAATACATCATTCTTGACCCCCACCAACCGAAGAAAAAAGATTGGCTCATGTTTGAGGAGAAAGAGAAACTCACAACTTTCATTAAGGAAAATTGTGACATTTTCACATGGTCACCCTCTGACATGCCCAACATTGTTCAAACGATAACTTGCCACAAGCTGCACGTCAAACCCGCTGCCAAACCTGTGATCTGTAAAAGGTGACATTTTGCTCCCGAGCAAGTGGTGATTATTGAGGAGCACAGAGATCGACAAGCTACTGCAAGCTGGATTCATCGAGGAAGTAGCATACTCTTCATGGCTAGCCAACATTATGCTAGTGATGAAAAAAGAGAAGGAAAATTGAGAGTATGCGTGGATTACACCGACCTCAACAAGGCATGCCCTAAAGATAACTATCTAATTCCCCAAATCGACTTGTTGGTCAACTCAACATTTGGGAACCTGTTGCTCAGCTTCTTGGATGCGTACTTAGGCTACAATTAGATTGACGTACATGAGCTTGACAAGGAGAAAACTACAGTCGTGATCAAGCGAGGCACATATTGCTACAAGGTACCATGTGTTTAGTGCATAAAGTTATACTTTTATGCCCTCTTTTACTTAGGTTTTTGACTTAAAATCTCTATGCATCACAAGGTATTTTATTTTTTATATTGTATTTCAGGATGAAAGTAACGGCTTGAAGAAATCATCTTATTTTGAATATTGTAACAAGTGGCCCAAGATCCACCAGAAAAGGCCATTGCAGAACAGCCAACTTGCGAGCTTTGCCCCGAAGCGCTCAGAACGAATTAGAAAATGGGCCATATACGGTTGGAAAGCCCTGGAAGACTTCTTTCTGATGGTCTTTAGAACTTGTGATTTGGAGGTTTCGACAAGAAGTTATGACAGAAGAAAGAGGAACTGTTTAGTTAGAAATTCTGATAACAGCTAGTTTTCAGTTACTCCAATACTAAAAGCTGGTTGTTATGAGTTATAAATTAGAGTCAATTCATGGATGTAAATGTGTCAGATGTTAGATAAGTCCTAAGCCTTTCAATAGGAGACAAATACTCAACAGAAGGATGAAAATCTGGAAAGAGAGCAGGAGTCTTCAACCTTAAGCAGTTTCTAGGTTCTAGCTTTCCTGACTTTTTATGTATTTTGTTTTTATGGATACTTAGGGCTGCTTTGAAGCCCTAGACATGATTGAATTAATGTTATGATGTAATTTTAGTTTATTAATTTCATTTGCAAGCTAGAATCAGTTTTTTGTCTCAATTATTTCAAGCACATATTTTCAAGCTTAGCTACCTTGTTTATGTTTGCTTTGGGTTGAGAATGATAAGGATGACTGCGATATCTTCTTTCATTCATTAGCAACATGTGGTTAGGTTCAAAACTAATCATGTAAGCTAATTCCATGAAGTTCTAGGATAAATGCCATGTTCTAGGGTTCATGTGATGTTCATAATCCTCTTCATTCTTAATGAGTTTCTCGATGCTAAATCTGAGTATATGCCATGCTAGGTTGCACCTACAAATATAACTTTTATGTATATGACATGCATCTAACATCATACAATCTAGTTATATGCCATGCTAGATATGTGAATATCTTAGTTGTGCATTTGAAAGGGATAAGTTAAAAGATCATATCACTGATTCAGGAATGTTTAAGGGAAGGCTTGTGTTCATTTTAGGCGCGAAATCATGTCAATTGTGCAAAATGATGGAGAGTTGTTCCATGAGTATTGGGACTAAGCTATTTTCGTGTATTTGTAGGTTCAATTGGCTAATGTGGCAAGAAAAGGCAATTTGGAGCATTTTAGAGCAGTTTTGGGTTAGAATGGATAGCGCATGTATGGAGCAAGATGGATGGACGAATTTGAAGTTCAAGAAGGGCTAAGAATATGCTAAAGAGATGGAAGAATTAATTCAAGACAAAGAAGATATGGAGCTTAGCAAGAAAAAAGGAATGTTATCCAAGGTACCTTATTTTGTCCTAACCTAATCCTAATCTTACACCACCTAGGTTCCAGCTGCAAGAAGGATCCCTAATTATATTAGGACATTTAAATAAATGATTCTAGAAGGCCTAATCTCATTCCTAAAGGGAGCCGCACCTATTTCTTCTAGAAAACCCTTTCCCTTGCCGTGCAAGGCATTTCCTTTTCCCTCTTGGTCCTGCTGCATATCTCAATCCCTTTTCCTCTTGGATTCTGACATTTATTTACCCTTTTTCCTTGAGGATTTGGAGAGCAAATCTTTCCCAAAATTAATTAATTATTGCCTTGCCTTTTCCCTTTACTTTTATGCTTTTTGCCGCACAATTTCAAACCATTCATCCATCATTCACCACAATTCACACCAGCCATCCACAACACATAACAACCCAATTTCATACACAAACTACCTTATGCGGCAGCTTTGCAAGGAAAAAGGAGAGGAGACCCTTGAAGCCATGCCCTGCCATTCAAGTTTGGATTGTTGGAGCGTTTCTAGGTGTATTCAATCTTTTGTTTTCAATGTTTAATTTAAGTTATCTTTGTTTAAGTGCGAACATGAGGAGCTAAACTCATTTTGGCTAGAGGAGAATTCAAAGCCATGAACATGTATGTGATATAAATTGATTTCATCCAATTATTGTTTCATAAAACATAAATGTGATTTACTTAACTGCTTGATTAATAACTTAATTCTTGTATGTTGATTGAGGGTGCACACTTAGTTTGCATGCATGAATTTGATACTAAAATATAAGGGATTTTCACTTAATCGTTATGAACTTATATTTGCAAGTAATGGAGGTTGCTAGTCACGATCGTGTTAAGTAAATTCCTAGCAAGAGTATCATGCTTTTCATAGTTACGAATGCCATGTGAATGCTTATGATTTCCATAGAGCTTAATGATCTTTGATGTGTATCTCTATTATGTTGTTCATATAGGGAAATTGATAAGAATAATTTGATTGCATCGCTGAGTCCAATTCAATGAAATTAGAGAAATCTGATGGTTAATTTGTGCAATTCATGATTAACTTGGGGCATTGTCATTCATGGTTTGTTGGAATAATAATTGGAAATCGATTTGTATGCATATGTGTCATGTGTGGAGAAGAACCCTCTAGCTAGCCTATTGTGACATCCCACATCGCCCAGGGGAGTGATCCTTATATGTATATTCCCATCTCTACCTAGCACGAGGCCTTTTGGGAGCTCACTGGCTTGGGGTTCCATAGGAACTTCGAAGTTAAGCGAGAAGGGGGCTAGAGCAATCCCATGATGGGTGACCCACTGGGAAGTTGCTCGTGAGTTCCCAAAAAAAAAACCGTGAGGGAATGGTAAGCCCAAAGCGGACAATATCGTGCTACGGTGGTGGAGCGGGCCTGGGAAGTGATTCGCCCCAGGCCGGGATGTGACAATTTGGTATCAAAGCCTAACCCTGGTCGCGTGTGTGCCGACGAGGACGTCGGGCCCCTAAGGGGGGTGGATTGTGACATCCCACATCGCCCAAGGGAGTGATCCTTATATGTATATTCCCATCTCTACCTAGCACGAGGCCTTTTGGGAGCTCACTGGCTTGGGGTTTCGTAGGGACTCCGAAGTTAAGCGAGAAGGGGGCTAGAGCAATCCCATGATGGGTGACCCACTGGGAAGTTGCTCGTGAGTTCCCAAAAACAAAACCGTGAGGGAATGGTAAGCCCAAATCGGACAATATCGTGCTACGGTGGTGGAGTGGGCCCGTGAAGTGATCCGCCCCAGGCCGGGATGTGTGATAGGAGCATATTTAGGCAACTTAGTTGGCTTGTTCTTGTGCATTTATGTTGTTATTTCTTAGTTCTTTAAGTCTTTTAAGTTATTTTCGTATGTTTTCAGGTTCTAAGGGCTAAAGGAGCAAAGAAGTGCATTTTGGAGCCTTTTGGAGCATTTTTGGGCTAAGGATGGATAGCTTATGCTTGGAGCCAAAGTGTTGGACGAAATTGAAGGCCTTGTATGCACTTTAGGACACAAAACAAAGGGGCCTAGCCCACTCTAACACCATTGTCGTAGCCTTCCCCCTCCATCACCACCAATTCCAGCCCTTTTGTCGTGCATTCCCCTTCCAATTACACCTTTCCCACGTCATCATTCAGCCACATGCTCTCCCATTCATTCACTCTTTAATCATTCCATTCATGCACCCTTTAATCATTCACTCCCTAGTTGTTTTTCCATTCATTCCCTTCATTATTTCAGCCACCATCACATTATTCCAACCTTAGCCACACATTTCCATATTCCCTAGCTGTTTTTCCATTCATTCCCTTCATTATTTCAGCCACATGCACTCTTCATCATAGAGCCACATGCACTCTTAATCATTCAGCCACATTCTCTCCCATTCTCTCCCTATAAAAGCCACAATCATCACCCAAGATATACATCCTTTGCCGTGCATTTCATACCCATTCCAGCTTTCCCCCCTTAATTGCAGCCAATTTCTGCACCTTTTCTCCTCCATTGCAGCCACTCAAACCATTCCCCACTCCATTCCACACCTCCATTCACCACAGAAATTCGTCCATAATCTCCCACACACATCCATTCATCCCAAAACACCAATCTGCACTCCAGAAACACAACCAGCCGCACCACCTTCTTCCACCCTCTTTGCCGAGTTCTCCACTGATAGGAGCATATTTAGGCGACTTACTTAGCTTGTTTTCATGCATCTATGTTGGTAATTCATAGTTATTTTAGTCCTTTATGCTTCTTTTGTGTGTTTTCAGGTTCTAAGGGCTTAGGGAGCAAGAAAGTGCATTTTGAGGCTATTTGGGGCACTTTTGGGCATGGATTGGATAGCTTAATCATGGAGCAAAGAGGATGGACGAAATCGAAGCCTTGTATGCTCTTTGGGGACATCAAACAAAGGGCCTAGCCCAATCAAACAAATCCTTTGAGCCATGGAAAACCTCTAGCCCAATCAAACATATTATGCCATGCAAACCAACCTATTTTAGGCCCATTCTATGTACTTAAACCCTAGCCCTTTAAACTAGCCTTATTATCACTTATCACTTCCATTCACTTATCACTCACCACATATCATTCATTTATCACTTATCAAACCATTCACTTATCATAACCATACACTCATCTACTTATCATAACCATACACCTATCACTTATCACTTATCACAACAACAATCTTCCACATGCACTCCCATCCTTTTTCCCTTAAACATTTCCAACCACATTCTTCCACTTCCTACTTCATCATTACACCACCATTCATTCTTTATTCCACATACACTCATCATCACACAACCTAGCTAACCCTACATGCATTATTTATTAACTCTTCATCATGCATAAACATTTTAAATCATCAAAAACCAACCAAAACCGTGCATACACACTTCATTCCATTCATTCATCATTCCATCTCATGCATCACCATTTATTCCACCCTAGAGCCTCATTATTCAATCCATCATTCCACCATCTTCCACCACCTTTAATCATTTAACCCACATACATTCACACACACTTCACATGCAAAACAACAACCATCAACACACCAACAAAACAACTCCCATGCCGTGGCCTACTTATATTCCCATTTCCTTTCCAACATCTCACATGCATTTCCACCTTCCTACTTCATCATTTCACCACATTCTCCCTCTTTAACTCATTTCATTATTCATTCACTTTGCATTCATTCAATTCCACCCCACATGCACCCTTTATTCTTCATCATTGCAACCATGGCACATTTACACCAACAAAACAACTCCCATGCCGTGGCCTACTTATATTCCCATTTCCTTTCCAACATCTCACATGCATTTCCACCTTCCTACTTCATCATTTCACCACATTCTCCCTCTTTAACTCACATGCATTCATCATAATACACAAACACATTAAACAAATAGCCATATACACCTCCACTCCTCCTATAAATACCCTTGCATTCATTCATTCAAGCATCATCTCATTTCATACACAACACACCACAAACACTTCCATCTTCTCCCTAGCCGTGAGTTTTTCTTCCATTTCTCCTCCATTTCTTCCATTTCCATAATCCCCCAATCCATTCAACACACCTACAACATCCCTTAGTTCTTGTGCCACAATAAAGAGGAAGATAAGAGGGCCTAAACGTTCATACAATTCACGTTTGAGTTGTTGGAATGTTTACGTGTTTCTTTGATTTCAAAGTTTAAATTCAATTCTCTTTGTTTTGTAATACGAGGAATGGAAGATAAGAGGGCCTAAATGTTCATACAATTCACGTTTGAGTTGTTGGAATGTTTAGGTGTTTCTTTGATTTCAAAGTTCTGAGGAACTAAACCCTTTTTAGCTAGGGGTGATTTCAATACCATGATTATTTATGTAATATGAATTGATGAATTCCGGTTATGAACTCTTGATTCGTGAATGCAATTGGCTTAACTATTTGATGATTAACTTATTTGTGTTTGTTGATTGAGGGTCGACACTTAATTAGCATGCATGAATATGTGGCTAAAGTTTAAGAAGGTTTCACATAATCGTTACTAACTTATACTTGAAAGTAGTGAAGGTCGCTTGTCACGATCGCGTTAAGTTTAATTCTTAGCATGAGTAACATGATGTCATAGTTGCAAGTGCTTTGTCAATGCTTATGGTTTTCATTATTCTTAATGATCTTCGATTGTATCTCTATTATGATGACATGTAGGGAACTTTTGAGAATGTTTTGGGTTGTCGAATGATGCCATCCAATCCAATAATATAAGGAAAATCTGAGGGTTAACTAGTGATGTCACGGTTAATTTGGGGCATTGTCGTTCATAATTCAATGAAGGAATAACTGGAAATTGATTCATATGCATAAATATCATGTGTGGAGAAAGAACCTCTAGCTAATTCACCAACCATCTTATTTCATCAATTACATTCTTGTTTCGTTATTTCAATTTTCATCAAACCTCAATCCCCCTTTTGCTTTAATGTGCAATATAGTTAGAAATCAATTTAGTTTGTGTTTTTAAAGCATTTTGATTCTTTTGGTTTGTCTTAGTGTTTTAACGTTTAGTTTCACATTCTTTGAGTCTAGTTTAACGTTTTATATTGTTTTTACGTTTTAGTTTAAATTCGTCCAAATCCAATTCCCCCCTATTTCGTTGAAGTCTTAGTCTTAATCTTTCTTATTTTTAGTTTTGCTTTCTTCAAGCATTAAATAGTGTTTTATATTGTGTTTTTATGTTTTTAAGTCAATTTAGAAGGTTTTAGCAAGCCCTCCTAATCCCCGGTCTAGAACGATCCCTCACTTATCCATTCTACTACAATTGTCAAACGAGGGTTTAATTTGAGTGTCAAGTAATTCTCGCATCATCCACCACCTTCCAAACATCAAACACTCATCCACACCCAACCTACACCCCTTGCCGTGCCTCTACAACCCCCAAAACCCATTCTACATCATCAAAACAGCCCAGAAACCATCACAACCCAATCTGCCGCAAGCAAGGGAAAGGAGACAGATTCCCTCAATTGTTTGGCTCTTCATTCTGAGTTGTTGAACAATTTTAGGTGTATTCTCTCTTATATTTCAATGTCTAATTCATGTAATCTTTGTTTTGCTTTGAGAATGATTGGCTAAATTCGTTTTGGCTAAGGGTGGATTCGAAACCATGATTATATATGTGAAATAAGTTGATTACTTCCAGTTATCGTTGCATAAGTCGTGAATACAATTTGCTTAACCGTTTGATTTAGAACTTATTCTTGTATGTTGATTGAGAGTGCACGCTTAATTTGCATGCTTGAATTTGGTGCTAGGATATAAGTTTGTTTCACCTAATCGTTATGAATTTATGTTCACAAGTAGTGAAGGTCGCTAGTCACGATCATGTTAAGTAGATTCCTGACAAGAGTTTCATGCTTTTCATAGTTACAAATGCCTTGTCGATGCTTATGATTTCCAAAGAACGTAATGATTCTAACTTGTATCTTTATCATGCTGTTCATATAGAGAACTTGTTAGGAATAATTTGTTTGCGATGCTTATTCATCCAATTCAATGATTCTAGGGAAATCTGAAGGTTAATTTAAGCGGACCTAATTAACCTGGAGTGTCGAGGTTCATAACTTATTGAATTGATAACTAGAAATTGATTTACGTTGCATATATTTCATGTGTGGAGAAGAACCCCTTAGCTATTCCATCATCCATTGGTCTATCACAATTTGTCTTACAATCTATTTTCTTTACAATCTGTCCATTTAATTTAATTTCGTCCAAACACAATCCCCCCATATTTTGTTAAGTCTTAGTCATTACAATCTATCTTATTTTGTGTTTTTAAGTATTTGGAGTCTTGTGGACTTGATTTGAGTTTTTGTTAAGTGAGTTAAGTGTTTTAAAGGTTAATTTTATTTATTTGAGTCAGTTTAAAGTGTTTAGCACCCCTAGTTAATCCCCGGTTAGAACGATCCCTACTTACATCATTACTACAATTGTCACAAATAGGGTTTAATTTGTGTGTCACATTCGTAACGCATCAATGTGACACCTATCACCCATTAATTCACCCAAATTAGTATCAATTTACTTTGTTTCTGCAACTTGTTTGCTTAAGTTTAAAATTCGTTAAAACCAATTCCCCCTTTAATATTTCATGTTTACTTAGTTAGAACCTGTTTAAATTTGTTTCTTTTAGTGTTTTGAGTCAAAGTTAAGTTAGAATTCGTCCAAAATCATCCTTAGTTTCTGTTTTGAGTCAATTTGCTTGTTTTGTTCTGTTTTGAGTCATTAGAGCCAGCCTAGCGTGGCTTTTAGCTCGGGGGACAGTGGACAGAACAAGGGCCCGAGGGCCAGTGGATCAGCTCCAGCGTGGGCTAGCCCGACCGAAGGTAGAGGCCCGAGCTCCGGGCCCGTGGGGGATTGCCAGCCCGAGAGCCTGAGGCCATGTGACGTTAGCGCTGACGTCAGCCTGGCGTCAAGCAATATTAAATTTTTTTTTGTGTCAAGCACGTGCACCCCACTCGCGCATAGGGGCGCGTCGCTGACACAAAATCAGAAAAAAAAAAACCTTTGTCAGTTACCGTTGGGAAGCCACGTGGCTTCCCACGGTCCGTTAGATCTCAACGTTTATTTAATTTGGACCGTTCGATCTCAACGGTCAAAAAAAATAAAAAAGTCTTATTTAATATCCACCGTTCGATCTGAGATCAACGGTGGATATTAATATGCTTTATAAATAAAAAAATAAAAGAAAAAATAGTTTTAAAATTAAGAAAAGTTACCGTTGTGACACGTGGCACAATCTAGAGTGTTGGAATTCAAATTTTTTTATATCCAACGGCAGAGATTAATTAATTGAATAAAAATTTAAAAAAATTGTAAAAAATTCAAAAAAATTCAAAAAAAAATATGAAAAATCTGAAAAAAATTGTTTTTACTTTTCTATAAATACCTTCTCATTATCATCTACCTTACACAACAATTTCATATTTTCTCAACTACTTTCAATCACATTCCTTTCTTTGTCTCAAAGTTTGAATCCATTTTTTTTCAACAAAATGACCACTAATGCAGGTACGAATTGGTCGCTTATTGAAGATGTTGCGTTGTGTACTAGCTGGGTTGAAGTTACTCATAGTTCGCTTACGGGTAATGAGATGCAGTTGCGAGAGATGTGGAGTCTTATTCATACCAATTTTCTTGAGAAAATTGGTGGGAAAAGAACCAAAGAATCGATGTCCAGTCGTTGGAAATTACTTAGGCAATCGTTTAGTACGTGGAGAGACGCCTTGGCACAAGCTAGTAGTAATATTCGAAGTGGGGAAAATTACTCTGATCAGGTAACAATATATTATTTATTTGATACCCAAATTTACATTATAATTATTTGTTTGTATTATTTATTTGTTACCTACATAATTTATTATTTATTGTTTGTATTATTTATTTGTTACTTATTTTCATTATAATTATTTATTTGTATTATTTATTTGTTACTTATTTTCATTGTGTAGGAACTTCAAGCACAAGCTTGGTACGCTGCCAAAACCAAAAGCAAAAATAAATCATTCAACCAGTGGGAATGTTGGAATATTGTCAAAGATTGTCCTAAATTTAGAGTTGTGCCAATCGGTCCAGAAGTGCACATGAACAGCACCCCTCTACACTCTACACCCGATCATGTCTCGCATGTTGATGAAGATGATGCAGAAGAAGTGCCCCAAACGCCCCTCCCTGAACAAGCGTCGGGTTCGACCCGTTATCCAATTAGGCCTCAAGGTAAGAAGGCTTCAAAGAGAAAAGGGAGTGCTTCCAAGAACGATTATGCAAAGTTCATGGAAGAACTTACTCGCCAAGGTGAATTGACTTTGGTAAGGGAACTGGCGAAATATGAGGGTGATAAGGCTAGAGATGAGCAAAAGTTGCAGCTATTGAGAGAGAATTTCAGGCTAATGAGAGAGAAAGAGAGCTACTTAGGCAAGAAGGGAACATGTTAGAGAAGAAAGACGGGCTCAACAAGATCATGAGATTATGAACACACCTTTAGAAGGGAAGTCTCCAAATTCCAAATTTTTTTGGAAGTCAGAGAAAGCGGACGTGGTGCAAAGGAGGCGTGCAAGAGAAGCGATAGCAAGCTAAGGTGGTCCTAGCACCACAAGAGAAGATCATCCTAGTACCACAAATTGGTTAAGTGATGATGAATAGAGTACTTTTTGTAATCGGAGCCCATAATTTTCCCATCACTTTGGGTTGTAATTTATTATTTATTGTTTGTATTATTTATGTTGTTTCCAATTTATTGAATATTTATTCAAATTAATTTGGTAAGTTATTTATACTAAGAGAATATTTATTGAAATGACAAAAACACACCAAACAAAATTACATAAGCATACGGAATAATTAAAAACTCACTAAAAAAAATTACATAAGCATACCAATTAATAAAACACACCAAATAAAATAACATAAACATACCACATTCAAAAAAACACACAAAATGAACTTAATTATCTTCAGCTTGTTTCAATGCCCACCGGTGCTCTATCAAGTCAATTTGTCGGGCATTGTGCATGTCTGGCATTTGAAATGCAGTATATCGTTGAATGAGCCTTTCATTGTAACGTCCATCCCTTTGTAATGGCTCATGTTGTACGGGCTCATCGGTGGCGTCATGAGCACAATATATACGTGTTCTTGAATTGTTCATCGTGTCTGGCTCATATTCATCAACGGCTTCATAATCGTACTCATCTTCCACAATCATGTTGTGAAGAATGATGCACGTCATCATGATGGATTGAAGCGACTCTACATCAAACAATCTGGAGGATACCGAAGCGACTCTACGATTGCCCAGCGAGCTTGGAGGATACCGAAACAACGCTCCACATTCTTCCTGCACCCCTCTTGACAGCTTACAAAGTGTTTTTCCTTTGCACTCCGCGGACGTGGCACTGTTTTGACAAATGTTGACCATCGCGGGTAAATGTCGTCAGCTAGGTAGTATGGCCTGTCGTACATGCGTCCATTGACCTCATACGTCACTTTTGGTGCCTTTCCTTGCAGGACATCATTGAACACTGGGGATTGGGCAAGGACGTTGATGTCATTTTGAGCTCCCGAGACCCCGAAAAAGGCGTGCCAAATCCATGTATCAAAAGATGCCACCGCCTCCAGAATGATACTTTTTGCTCATTTTCTGTCCCCGTAAGTGCCTTGCCATGCGCTTGGATAGTTTTTCCACGTCTAATGCATACAATCAATGCTTCCAATCATCCCAGGAAAGCCACACATCTCCGCCTTCTTCAACAGCCATTCCAAGTCCATGTTTGTAGGTTTGCGGAGGTACTCAGCGGTGTAGATAGATTCGATTTCTCCGCAAAACCTCATCAGGGACTCAAGAATGGTTGATTTCCCCATCCTCGTTATCTCATCCACTTGGTTTGCAGATGCTCCATATGCAAGCATCCACAAGGCAGCATTAATTTTTTGCTCAGGCAGTAGACCCATAGCACCAAAAGCATCTTTCTTTTGCACGAAGTAAGAATCATGGTTGCAAACAGCAATCATGATTTTGTTGAACAAATGTCGTTCCATTCTAAAACGACGTCTAAAGTACGTATTAGGGAATGCACTATTAGGAACAAAATAATCATCCAAGAGTTCCATACCTCGTCGTTGCCTGCTTCTATCAAGGTTTCCAGAATGGCTAGGCCTGTAGATATGAGCCCCTCCTTGGACGACTCAACGGGAATGTGAGGCTCTGCCCATTCTTACTTCGTCATCTCTCCTTTTACGCTCCTCATCCTCTTCCCTCTCATTTATTGCCCCCTAGTGATTGAACATTGCTTCTGATTCGTTAAACAATTCTTCCTTTTCCTGATCGAGTTCCCACATCATCCTTGAGGAAGAAGAAGACATTGTAAGAAAGAAACAGAAACTATGAATAATGATATAGATTTTTGTGAATAAGGAAGCAGAAACTATGAATAATGATAGAGATCCTGAGAAAATTGGTGTGAGATTTGTGAGGATGGATGGTGGATTATATAGAGGATTCAGAAAGGATTAGGTTGTACATAATGCCACGTGGCATGCCATCATTCGTTACAAATCTGACGGAAATCTATCCTCAAAGATTGTGAACAGATTATGACACGTGGCATGCCGTCATTCGTTACAAATCTGATGGAAATCTATCCTCAAAGATTGTGAACAGATTATGATACATGGCACGACGTGATTGGTTAATAATCTTATCAGAAATCCATCACCAATAATTGTATTTTCAGATAATGACACGTGGCATAACGAGTATGATTAGAAAATTTATCGAAAATCCATCCCCAATAATTGTCTTTTCGGATTTTATGA
This sequence comes from Pyrus x bretschneideri, assembly GCF_019419815.1. Classification (NCBI taxonomy): domain Eukaryota; kingdom Viridiplantae; phylum Streptophyta; class Magnoliopsida; order Rosales; family Rosaceae; genus Pyrus; species Pyrus x bretschneideri. The sequence continues at coordinate 20,376 of NW_025999641.1, forward strand.
TAAGTGGCGTAACGGCAACGATTAAAAATCTTATCCGAAATTACAAATAAAATTATTTTGTATTATTTAATAATACTTCGGATAATGACACGTGGCGCAATGAGAACGATTAAAAATCTTATCCGATATTACAATTAAAATTATTTTGTATTATTTTATAAATAAAAAAATACTAATATTTTATTACCTATTGCCAGGGCTATTGAAGTGTAACGGTGGAGATGCAAATGCTATTGCCAGGGCTATTTACTGTTCATTAGGTGGATTGAATAGTGCATTGCCTGTGGGGAGGGCTCCAACGCTGGAGTTGCTCTTAGAGTCTAGTTTTCTGTTTTTGAGTCTAGTTTAGTGTTTTAGATATTAAAATTGAGTCAATTTGCATCCTTCTAATCCTTGGCCTATAACGATCCTTACTTATTCATATTACAACTACATAAAAAGGGTTTAAGTTTGTGTGCTATTTTATATCACATCAACCGTTTCAAAATTGTTGCATTCTTACCCTCATCACAACTTGGAACAATGGTTGCTCATGCAATATTTCTATGACGGATTGCTTGATTCTGATCGTATGATGGTGGATACTACTGCTAGTGGTTTGATGAACAAAACGACTGATCAAGCCAAGACAATGTTTGAGGACATTGCTTCAAATATGAAGCAATTCAGTTTCAGAAATCGACAAACCAAGAAGGTTTATGAGCTTAGTACTATTGGAAATGTGCCCTAAAACCAATCATATGATGATACTTTATGGACATTTCACATGTTAAACTAATCTAGTTTAATATATACGCAAAGATTATTGTTTTAAGCCGTCTCATATAAATGTTATATGCTTAAACAATAAGTCCAAGGAATATGTAATTGGGAGAATGTGATCTAAATAAGTTAGATTCATGAGACCATTCTCTTTTGTATACATATCCTAAACGTTCCGAATTATAGAATTGCCAATTGGGCATTGACAATCCGTTAAGATCAGTATGTGTTATGTCTTCTCTTAAGGAGAGTGACTGGTACACCAAGACAAGCATGTAGGTGCTCAATAGCGAATGAGTCCACTAAACGGGATCAATAAGGAGTTCTCATACTCATGTCACTCATGGTTTGTGGAAGCCCTAAAGGTGTACAATCTCTAAAGGGAGAATTGAAAGTAAGTTTCAATTCATAATTGATTTGAAGAGTTCTAATCGCCCATTGCCTCGCTAAAAGGAACCTAATGGATCGCGCACCGTGGAAGGTAATGATTGAAGGATATAACAGAGATGAGTAAGGACAATTAAATGGTTTAATTGTATATGGCAAAGATTAATTAATATGTTAATTAATCAAACGAATAAGTTCGTTTTAAACCTTGAGTTAGTGTTGGGCCTTAAAGCCCAAATGGGCTTCGAATCATCAAGCCCATTAGCTTAAATTGTATGACAACTTAACAACCAAAATTCAAAAAGCCCAAAACAACCCAAAGGCTTGGGAAAACCGGCCATAGAGAGAGGAAGGGCCTTTTGGTCCAATATGGACATAAAAGTTGAAAGCATAGAAAGGGAATCTTTGCTCCATACTCATTAGGGTTTTCCAAGGATGAAAAGTGAGAACAACTCTCTCACTTTTCTCTCTAGGACAGCCGGCCACCATGGGAGAGTTTACTAGAATCTAACTCTTCCATGGCCACGCATCCTTGGTGTCGGAACTTAGAAGTCTCCAACTTTGGGGACTTTTGGAGAAACCAATTCTTCCATCCATATCCAAGAAGGCATGGAACCAAGAAGCAAAGTTACTCCATCCACATCCTTGGAGCCAAGGAGCAAGGTGGCAAAGGAAGAAGGCCCTCACATGGGTGATTAACCTTTGCTAAGCAAAGAGGTGCTTCAAAGGTATAAAGAAATTTCAACTCTTTCTCTTAGATCTTGAGTTGAGTCTTGGTTCACCATAACTACTAGGCTTTGAATTTCATGGGTTAAGTTTTGTTTTTGAATGCATACAAGCATGATTCAGCTTTTAATTGTTAATTGCATGCATAGATGTTGCTCAAATGAACTGGTTTTCACAAATATTTCCTTCAAGTACTTCTAATGATAACTCTCAAATTTCTGAATTAACTAACCTTGTTAAGCAACTTGTACTCCAAAAGCAAGTTGTGGCTGTTTGTCAAGTGTGTTCCATGCAGGGACATTCATCTGAGGCATGTCCTCAAATGCAAGGGTTTCATGAAGAAGCAAACATAGTAGTGCTGGAAATGTGCCTTAAAACCAATCATATGATGATACTTTACGGATATTTCACATGTTAAACTAATCTAGTTTAATATATAGGGCAAAGATTATTGTTTTAAGCCGTCTCATATAAATGTTATCTGCTTAAACGATACGTCCAAGGAATATGTAATTGGGAGAATGTGATCTAAATAAGTTAGATTCATGAGACCATTCTCTTTCGTATACATATCCTAAACGTTCTTGATTATAGGATTGCCAATTGGGCATTGACAGTCTGTTAAGATCAGTACGTGCTATGTCTTCTCTTAGGGAGAGTGACTGGTCTCGAATCATTGGTGTGACCAACACCAAGACAAGCATGTAGGTGCTCAATAACGAATGAGTCTGCTGAACGCGATCAATAAGGAGTTCTCATACTCATGTCACATGAGAACTCATGGTTGGCATAATGAAAAGTAGTCATTTGACTTGAGGCATCATAGTTCTCTTATGGTTAGGTCCTTGATCTTTGACTATGCCAAAGTCACTCCATCAGAGGGTGTCCACGGCATAGTTGGGGTTAAGCCACTTAGCCATGGAGGCAAGTGAATGTGCAACAAGGGATGTCTAGCCTTCAAACCGTTTGAGGGAGAATACTTTATGATATGATTAAGAATCTCTGGCCAGAGTATGAATGAGATTTAGGAAGTCATTCCAAATCACATTCAAGGTAATCATATAAGTAAATGAATCACATTGGATAGTAGACATGAATAAACTATCAAAGCAAACAATGTGGTCAAGGGTATTGTATTAGAAAAACACCGTATTGCATTGTAATCCTAAATTGAATAGGTTCTCCACCTCTTTTGATTAGCTTAGGTAGCCATGGCATACTGCTATGTGTCACTCATGGTTTGTGGAAGCCTTAAAGGTGAGTAATCACTAAAGGAAGAATTGAAAGTATGTTTCAATTCAAAATCGATTTGAAGAGTTCTAATCGCCCACTGCCTTGCTAAAAGGAACCTAATGGATCATGCACCGTGTAAGGTAGAGATTGAAGAAACGATGGAGATGAGAAAGGATAATTAAATGGTTTAATTATTAATGGTTAGGATTAATTAATATGTTAATTAATCAAACGAATATGTTTGTTATAAACCTCGGGTTAGTTTTGGGTCGCAAAGCCCAATGGGATTTGAATGTTAAGCCCATTAACTCAAGTTGTATAACAACTTAAAAACACAAAGGGTCTCAAAGCCTAATGAATCCATCAAGGCCGGCCATTAGAGTGAAGGGTAGTGAACTTGGCTTAATTGCAAGTTTACCACTACATTGTGAGGTGGTATAAAGGCAAGTTTATAGCCATTTCATCCTTAGGGTTTCCTTTGGAGAAAAGATGAGAACACAAGCTTCCTTTTCTCTCCAAGAGGCCGGCCACCCTAGGAAGGTTTTACTAGCATCTAAATCTTCCTAGGTCACTCATCTCCTCATCAAAGCTCTCCTTGGTGTGGAAAAATTAGAGGTTTTCTATTTTGGGAACTTGGAGAATCCTTTCAACCATCATCCTCCAAGAAATCCATGGTGTAAGGAATGAAGGCTCTATCTCTTGGGTGATTAGCCTTTGCTTATGCAAAGAGGAATCAACAAAGGTATAAGATTTCTCAACTCACTTTGTTCTTGAGTTGAGTCTTGGTTCACACAACTACTAGGCTTTGAATTTCATGGGTTAAGTTTTGTTTTTGGGTGCATACAAGCATGATTCCGCCTTTAATTGTTAATTGCATGCCATAGATGTTGCTCAAATGAACTTGTTTTCACAAATTTTCCCTTCAGGTAGGAAGATTTCAAGGAAATCAGAGACCTAGAAATGATCTACAACCCAGGATGGAGGAATCATCCTAATTTCAGATGGGGAAACAACAAAAATGTGCAAATGTGCTCAAGTGTAAAGAGAACTAAAATCTGTGGGAGTAGTGACTTTTAATATGTTATATTGCATTGAAAATCCCTGAGGAAAATGTTGGAAGGTCTAGAGTGTGTTTTGTTTTGCTCAAGGGCTAGCAAAAGCTAAGTGTGGGGAAATTTGATAGAAGCATATTTATGCGACTTTGTTAGTTTAATTCCTTGCATTTAGTGAGTTAGTTTCTATATATTATAGTAATTTAAGCTATTTTCATGTGTTTGTAGGTCCAATTGACTAAAGTGGCAGGAAAGTGCAATTTGGAGCATTTTGCAACAGTTTTGGGCTTGGAATGGATAATACATGCATGAAGCAAGGTGGATGGATGAAATTGAAGTTCAAGAAGGGCTAGGAATATGCTAAAGAGTTGAAGTAATTAATTTAAGGCTTTGAAGACAAGGAATCAGCTACGAAGAAGGAAACATAAGTCAAACTACCTTATTTTGACTTAGTCAATCCTAACCTTTTCCTACTTAAGTTCCAGCTGCAAAGAGGCTTCCTAAAGATATTAGGACACTTAATTACAAGATTCTAGAAGGTTAATCCCAGTCAAAATAGGTTGCCGCATCAAATCTACAAGGAATCCTTCCTTGCCGTGGAAGGAAGTCACATTCCTTTTCTTTCTAGGCTTGTCGCATATCACTTACCCTTTTCCTCTTGGGATTCTGATTTGTTACCCTTTTCTTGGAGGATTTTGAGTCTTAAACCTTTCCCAATTTAATTCCCAGCCGTGCCCCTTCTTTCCCATATAAATAAAGAGCCTTGCCGCACCAAAAAGGTGCCCTAACCCCACAATTCATTCATTCAGCCATTCATCCTTCAATACAATTCCGCACCACTCATCCCTAATACATAATAACCTAATTTCAGCCACAACCACCCTTGTGCCGCAGCTTTGCAAGGAAGGAGATGATAGCTTGGAGCCATGCTTGCCATTCAAGACTTATTGGATTGTTAGAGCGTTTCTAGGTGTATTCCATCTTTTGTTTTCAATGTTTAATTTAAGTTTTCTTTGTTTAATTAACAACATGAGGAGCTAAACTCGTTTTAGCTAGAGGAGAATTCAAAGCCATGAACATATTTGCAATATGAATTGATTACTTTCAATTGTGATTTCTTAAATCGTGAATGCAATTTACTTAACTGTTTGATTTAGAACTTATTCTTGCTTGTTGATTAAGGATGCATACTTAGTTTGCAAGCATGAATTTGATGCTAGAATGTAAGGGAGTTTCACCTAATTGTTATGAACTTATATTCATAAGTAGTGGAGGTTACTAGTCATAATCGTGTTAAGTAAATTCCTGGAAGGAGTATCATGCTGTTCATAGTTACGAATGCCTTACCAATGCTTATGATTTTCACAAAGCTTAATGATCTTTGATTGTATCTCTATTATGTTGTTCATGTAGGGAACTATTGAAGAATAATTTGGTTGTTGATGCATTATCTATCCAGTTCAATGACTTAAGGAAAATCTGAGGGTTAATTAGTGTTGTTCACGGCTAATCTGGGGCGTTGAGATTCATGGTTTATTGGAAAAGAAACTGGAAATCAATTTATATGCAAGTGTATCATGTGTGGAGAAGGACCCTCTAGCTAGCCAATCACCCATCAATTCACCCAAATTCGTATCCCTTTGCTTAGTTTCTGCAATTTGTTTGTTTAAGTTTTAAATTCATCAAAAACCTAATCCCCTTTACTTTGTTGTGTCAAATTAGTTAGAATCAGTCCAAACTTGTGTTTTTAAGTGTTTTGAGTCAAGTTAAAATCAATTTTCGTCCAAATCACCCTTTAGTGTCTAGTTTGAGTCTATTTGATTATTTTGTACTGTTTTGAGTCTCTTTAGTTTGTTTTGAGTTCTGTGAGTCTAGCTAAGTGTTTTCAAGCTTAGTTTTGTGTTTTTGAGTTAGTTTTAAGTAGATTAGCAATCCCTCTGAAGCCCCGGCCTAGAACGATCCCTACTTACATCTTTACTACAATTGTCAATAAGAGGATTTAATTTGTGTGCTATTAGATATCACATCACCCTTCCCTGTCGCTGATCACACATGTTGATGTAGGAAATGAAGGTTTCAAGTTCGAAGAGATGGAGAGAGAGCTAAGAGTTGGAGAGAGGAATGAGAGTGTCTAAAAGGAGGGAAAGAGAGGGACCGAGAGTGGGGTAATCCCACTTAACCCATGTTAAGTGAAATTATAAAGTTGCCCCTCCAATTGTTTTTAATTACAAATAGACCCTCAAGGCCTCGATTCGTAATTCGATTTTGACTTTAAACTAATGTACGAAAAGTAAGGTTATGAAACTTAGGAAAGTATGAGGATATAATTCTCGAGTTAAGGCTCAAAAATTAATTAAGATACCCACTCAGGGGAGAATAGTCATTTCACATGTCTTGAGAATAAAATACAAAATTTTAATGTACGGGTTGTAACGCTTTGTGGATCATGTTTGTGTCTTATCTTGTGATTGCCAAAATCAGGTTTTCTTGTCCTTCTATTGCCTCTAGATTTGTATGAAGACATATCCAGTACTATATGATTAAGGAAGTGAAGTTAGTTGTGACAAAATGTAAGAGAAATTTCACATTATTTCCATACTAGTATTTTGGTTACTTACCAAAACTAGGATGGTGTATCCACTTGTTGTCGGTCCTTCTCCTTCCTCCATTTTTTTTTTCTTTTCTTTGTCAAGCATCTTGAACAGATAGTCCCTGACTCCTTTGGCATAATTTCACTTTTTTATCTCTTGCAAGTTCATGCAGATTTTTAGGAAACTCTTGGTGATGTAAGTTTTGAAGTTTGTAAACAGCAATAACTAAATAAGGTGTGCGCATATGAGTGAAGCAGTATCTTTTGTGCCCTCAAGTGTTTCGTCTTAGAGTGATATCTCATATGCTTCTACAAGATGCTTCTTCTTGACTAGCTTGACATCAGTGAGGTATTTTTGATGAGATGGTCATCGTCGCCTTATTTGGTGTATTTGTCAATATTCGGCATATCGATTCCTTCATTGTTCTATCCAAAGATTTGGACAACATCATCACTAGAAATTCCCCTTGAACCATTGGACTTCTTCTTCCTTTCTAACATAATCAAGGTCCCATCCATGTACGTCTTTAGTAGACTCCAAATGGTGTCTTTGCTAGTTCATCACGGATGTCTTGCCGTTGTTGTAGCATAGGTTTGCAGGCTTTCATTGCTTCTACAAACCCAGTCATGTTGCATATATATTGGGGGTATTCCTTCTTCTTTTTAGCTTCTTTTTTCTTGGTTTTACCCTGCTTTGAAGGTTTTTTCATTTGTTTCATCTCCAACAATAAAAATTGTTATGACACTATTTCTTGAACTATGACAAAAAAAATGCATGTTATTTTTGGAACTACGCTAAATAAGCTCACACTATTTATGTGATGAACCAAAATAAACCACAAAGTGCCTGGAAGGTAAGGAAAAAACAAATTTATCGGTGGAATTACATCAAACTAACCAAGAACGATATAACTCACAATATTTATGAAATATCCCACAATGTTTATGAAATATCCCACACTATTTATGGATCTAGAACAATATAACTCATATTTTTTTATGAAATATCACACTATTTATAAGGAAAGGGAGCCAAACCAAACCAAATCAACCCACATTGTTTATGAAAGGGAGCAAAATGAACATTAGTCCATGAACTACATCCAAAACATCCCACACTTTTTATGACCATGAATTAAAATAACACACATTATTTCTTGAACTAGAACAAAAAATAACCCCCAATATTTATGAGATATAACAATTAAGTACTCTTTATTTCTAAATATTTCAAGCATGATGCATTAGCTAAGGCGCAACAACCTAATAACACCGTAAACTTGGGCCAAAAATCCTAATTTGATAGAGTAATCAAATTTCACAAATTCCATAAATAAATAAATACAAATGCATCCCACACAACCCATAATACTATACTACCATTCCTATTCTTATTCATCTATCTCATTTATATGGTTGGTCTACTCAAGATTAGGGCTCTCCTCTCGCCTCTACTGCCCATTCTTCCACATCAGAACAGAGAAAAGAAGAGCTAGCACGAGTGAATGACCACATATTGTATTGTAAGGGCATTAAACTGATTGTTAAACTCGTGCTTTGTTGCGTGTCTTTGTTCTTTGACTTCTCTAGTGAATCAAGAATAAGTTCGATGCAACAAAATTTTGTTTAGCAGATACTGGACAGATCATACTGCTTTTGTGAACCAAAAGTACCAAATTACCAGAAGTTAACACCTAACATACCAAAGTATAACGAAAAAACGGCCAACAACTTCTGCTACCCTTCCCATATATATTTTAGGAACAAAACTACAAATGCTCAAGAACATTTGGATTTAGCACCAAACTAAACATCAAAACTGACTAAGTATTGGATTTTACGTACCAACTATACAACCAGCTCCTTTCTAGTTTGTACATTTACACCCAACACTTACCACCACATGAATTTCATTAGAACTTTTTTTTGGGCAAAACATTTTCACATTAGAAAACTAAAGTAGCATACCACCCTTCTTGCTCTTATTCAAAAATTCAGCGTCGAAACCCAACACAAATCACACAAAATCACAAAATTAAGTGTAAAGTCTAGTCTTATGTGTTTGGCTTTCCTTGTCAAATATTGTAATTGAACCATCACACATTCTCAATCTAGCTTTAGAATATACTTAGATTATGGGTTGTTGCTGCTAGAGTAAATGTTTAAGAAGTGGCACATTTCAACTCAAAGGTTTGATGATGCATGTGCATTTCATATTTTTATTTGTGTTGCTTTCTGATTAGTTTGATTGTCTAGCCAGTTTAGGGCGCTAACTTCCAGCTATTTAGGCACACAAATTAAGACAGCCTACATGGGCTGACTGACACTTTTCTGATGGTAGTTAGTTTCTGGCCATTGATCTAGCTATATCTCTTTTGCAGCTGACCAGTGTCTTTGTGACAAGTTGGCTAATGGAATTTCTGATTCCCATAGGGTATATTTGCTTATAGGGTTTAAATTTGTTCTTTGGGCATTTAGAACTTAGTTTTGGAGAGAGAAAGTTGCTTTAAGGCATTGATGTTTGAATCTTCTCCATTTATGAACCCTACCTGCCAAACCTTTCTCGTGCATTGAACACCCAATCATTGTTTATTAGGGTTGCATTGTTTTTAAGGTTTTGCATTTAAGCCTTGGTCTGGTTTTAAACTTTCAATTTGGTTTTAGACCAAGCTTTTGGATTCAAGTTAGATTCTTTCTTTATCTGAACTGAAGAATCTGACTAATCATTTGAATCTAGATTTCTTGTACATATCATAAAATCATATCATATCATTGATCGTGCTGATCTCGGTGCAACAAGGTGATGAGCTCAGGAGGAGCTGCCATTTCGTGAAGACCGACGGAGTCCATCTTGTGTAAGGCAAGGTTTCACAAAGGTAAAGCTTCTTTGTAGATAGGGACTAGGAATTGAGCTTGTGTGATCTTTGTATGAACCTTTTTTTACACTAATGGATTGGACTCAGTGTAGAGTCCCCGATTTTTTAACCCAGAAATAGGTTTTTTCAGCCAAAAATATATTGTGTTCAAGTTATGTTTATTGTGTCACACATCCCACATAGACATACATGGTACATATATCTATTGAACATTTAAATGGTATATGCTCACTGTCATGCTCACTTGACACGTTAATAACTTGCAACCATCTACAACCTTGCTGACTAGGATAGTTTTTTAGAACTAGAATTGGTATTTGAATCTCAGATTTACATCGACTAACAAATCTATCTTAGTTGACTAGCGGGCTTCACTTAGTCAGTCTGGTAGATTATAATTTTTATATACAGGATATTCCACATGGTGCCAATTTCAATTGGTATCAGAGCCTTCTCTAGATATATATAAGTGATCTTTAGCATTTGCTGGTATCGGGTAGAATCTCACCATGGAGCATGATTGTGTCGGTAGCTCGTGTAGTACACCTCAATTCTTTGATGGTACAAATTATGTTGCTTGGAATGAGAAGTTTCAAATCTTTCTTGAGGCACAAGATCTTATTGTTGTTGATTATCTCACTCTTGAGTGGAAGGCTTCATCGAGGCTAGTCAATGAAGAGTCTGTGATTAAGCCAAAAGGTGAAAGGACTTAAGGAGAAATTGCTTCAGCTATGGCAAATAGAAAAGCAAAGAATGAAATTGTTTCTGCCATTTTGTGTAATCAATTTGCTCATGTTATATTGTCACATCCTAGACCGGCTCCGTCATAGCACGGTATTGTCTGCTTTAGGCCTAGGCCACGCCCTCACGATTTTATTTCTGGGAACTCACTCCCTTCTAATCCAGCTAACTTATATTTATAGCTTCCAAACCCGCATATCCCATACCATGCTTATACCACTTGGTTCCGAACACCATAAAATATAAGTTAACTCCCATTCTTCCCTTAACCCCGAATTTTATTAGTAGTTTCAGTTTCATTAATACGGGACCTTCCCCCGATGCCCAACTACATGTTCAAACCCTTCACCCTATGCTTGAACATATATAGGTTTTCAATACTTTGTTTAACCAACATATATTAGGTTGTTTGCATTGTTTTAGAACTCCTTAAATCAGAAAGGAAGTGGTTTAATGTGATAAGGAATCCCCCTTGTAGCTAGAGATAAAGTTTGTTAAGGATAACATTGGATAAGATAAGTTAGGATAAGGTTTCTGATAGGATTAAAAGCACACCACAAAGTAGCACACAAATATCCTATTGATTTTCCTTATTAACACTAATATTTGTCAATTGTAGCATATGAAAATAAGGGTCTTTCCCGCAGAAGATTGTTTTATCTAACTACTTAAAATGTCACAAAAACTGGGTTGCTGTCCCTACTGACCAGCCACCGAAAAATAATTATTAGACTGACTTACACTTATCTAAAATCTACGAAATTTTATATGCAGATACTAGACACACAGAGCTACACTCACACAAAATTTTGGGATTTTTGGAGTTGATTTGCTATTTAAATTAAATCGAACAAAAACAGAACAGAGACAGATTTTTGAGTAGTTCACAAATTAAGAAAAACGAGTTAGGGGAATTGCTATCCACCACCAAATAATCATGCAAACATGTTATGTTTCATTCAAATTCCTTCTATTTTTGGATGAAGATGCTCAAGTTGGCTCAATGTTAGAACCCAACCTATTACTCTTTCTTATGTAGTATGCTAAGAGAATGGCGTTTTCAACTTAACTTAGTCCCTAACATGCAATCTAGAATGGTGTGTTCATAGATTTAACAAGTAGAAATCATTAAGAACGAAAAGAGTTTGAGTCATCACAAGGCATCGTAAGTACTAGCGTTGTCTTACTTATCCTAGAAATTGATTCACATGTTAATCGCAATTAACAAGTACTACTCTAGAACATATGTAGGTCCTCATTCGACAAGGGCAGGCACACACATATTCATAGCATTAGAATCCTAGATATGCTTACTAAGTATGCATCCATAGAAAACACAAAAAGAATTCATCAATGAGACAAGTAGTGAACCAATTTTCATCCATTCGTAAAAGTAATTCAAATGAAATGTCATAACAAACTTGCAATCATATTCGGGGCTTCAAAACAGCCCCTAACTACTAAAAATTAGTTACACATAATTCTCAAATTAAACCAAAAGAAAGACATGAGTTTGAGAAGATAAAACCGAGAGAAGAGAATGCCAAGATTTCCTCCTTCCTTTCCTTCCTTCCCCAACGCCGCAGCCTTCCTTTTTCCCTTGCTTTGCTTCTTTTTTTTCTCTCTTTTTTTTCACACTTTTTTCTCCCCCTTTGTTGCTGCAACCTGTAGGTATTTTCTTCTTTTCTGCTGCCACAGTTTTTTCTCCATAACTCACCCCACTAACAGCCATTTAGTGATGACAATAAGTGGGAGGAAATGCCAAAACAATTGTAACTCTTTGGGCAGCCTTTATGCCCATTACTCTCACTTAATTTTTCATTTCCTCTGATATTTGAATAGGTGTTAGCTGGCTTGTTCTTGGCTGCATCAGTTTTGGCTGTTAGTTTTATGGGATTTATTGCTTTCAATGCTTCTTTGTCAGTTACAAACTTCTCAGCCTCCTGGGAACCTTTCAGTGTTTGAACGGCCATAACTTTTTCTAGAAAAATGATATTAACAATCTGTAAAATGTTCCAGAAAATAGACATCCGTAGCTTTCCAAGCATATAAGGCTCATTCTCTAATTCATTCTGAGCTGTCCGCAACTTGCTTCCAAAGTCAGCTGACCTGCACAGGCAGTTTTGACGAATTTATTACTTAACATTCCACTTGTGTTATTTTTCTTTTCTTTACTTGACAAATCCTAAAAAACACAAAAACAAGGTAAATAACTCAAAAATATAAGGAACTAACTAAGAAAAGACAAGTGAATTTGATATAAAATATATATAAATATGAGCTTATCAAATACCCCCACACTTAGCTTTTGCTAGTCCTCTAGCAAAACAAAGAAAACATGAAAAAGTAGCAACATGAAAAACATTAGCTCCCCACTATGTCACCCTCATAGAATTTCATTCAAGAAAACAAATCATCAAGAACCTTAGCTAGCACCAAGCAAGCTAATCCAAGCTCATCTTCCTTATTCAAATGTTAACATCGACCTTTTAATCATCCTTGAAGTGTAGTGTGTGTAATAGCCATGCTAATGCAATATCAAGTTTTGTTTTAAAACACTACATGCAAACTAGTGACCTTCTCACGAGACATACACTCAATCACACATATGTTTAGTTTAACGTGTTTCGCTCAAAGAATCAAATGTGAAAGATCTACCATAAGCTTGCATAAAGATCTCATCTCCACAATCATAATTGCAAAACTAAAATCAAGAGGACTTTTATTGGTTGTAATGAGGCAGGCTTAGGGAGGGGGTTATAGAAATGAAAGGATAGGTAAACAGAAGTTCCAAGCTACATTGCAAGCAATTCTCTTGTTGAGATTTATAAGAACTCAAGCTCTCCAACCACTCTACTAATACCTCCAATCACACCCCTAAACTTTTTATTTGCTTTGTATACAAATTTTTTTTTCTTCTTCTTCTTCTTTCTTTTTTTTTTTTTTTTTTTTTTTTTTTTTTTTTTTTTTTTTTTTTTTTTTTTGAACCAATTTTCGCACATAACTAAATACAAACATGAAATACCCCCACACTTATTCTTTTGCCAAACTCCTTCAAAGTACTTCACAAACATTTCTCATAAGACAATCTCACATTGCTCACTAGCTAGCTTGGAAAGGGTAAGGAAAAATGTTTAAGGTATAAGGGTGGACATATCTGGTGATAAGAAATAAAAGGCTTAACATATACGGCTCAAATTGGCAATCTAATGATATCATTTTTCTTTAGGAAACATGCTTATTTGGGCCATGGTGATAAACCTAATGCCTCTATCCTTTTCAAGTTCATGCAATCAATGACAAACATTTCGAAAGATCATTACGCAAGTTCTAGAGATGTAAGTCACATAAGTTCATCACACATGAAAGAATATGAGTGTATGAAAAATGCACACACTTTCGATAGGCTCAAAAACTCACATAGGTTGTATATGGTCACTATGTTCACATACGAAGCTTTAAATCATGCTTTAGTTTCACATCAACAAGGCTATGTGCTTTTGGTTTTTCAAAGATGATTAAACATGTACAAAGCTAACAAGAGAATAAGGAACTTCACACAATACATGCTTACTAAGTTCTTGATCACCGTGGTTCAAATTCAATCCAGTTGTATCATTGGGTCGGGAAACTAACAAAAATCTAATTCAAAACAATAAAGAAAATAAGACTATTTTTGGATTTTTCATATTTTCAAAATTTTCTTTTTTTTTTAATTTTTTTTTTTTTTAAGAGTCAACAAAACTAATTAAGAAAACAAAAAAAAACAACAAGGAAACAAATTAAACC
>NW_025999642.1:0-34538 GCF_019419815.1 Pyrus x bretschneideri
ATAACTTGCAAGAAAATGCTCCGACTACTCGTCTCCTTTCAAACCTTCATTCCGATGATCTCATGTGAACGAATTAACAGAACAAATTCTCTATATATGAAATCCAAAATATATGTAAAAGTCAAGAAAATAAAATGGTTGATACATGTAACAACATCCCGGACCAATGTAGGTGCAGGGGGTCTAAAGATGTATAACAAGAGCTAATTTGCGGCAACCAAAACCCATGAACAATTAGGGGATTTTGAACGAAACAAAAAGGTCAAATCAAATAGGAAAATTTCAATCAAAAGAAACCTTAAACAAAAATTAAGCGCGTGCAAAAAAGAAATCTTACGTCAAATAACAAATAGATGCTAATATTGCAGTAAATTTGAAAGGCAATATCAAAAGACAATCTTGCACCCAAAAAAATGGGAATAATAATTGTTCAATAAAAAAAAATCCATAGAGAGCTAATAGCACCACAAATCAAGCAACAAAATAAAGAATTGTAAATGGCAACCAATTGGGTTTTCGACAAGGACTAAATAACAGCAGAAAGCTCAGTAATTGCTCTGAAAATCTCTGAGTTGAAAGCAAAAGATTAGAGCAGAGTTGAAGAAGAAAGTACCGGTGGAAAGGCCCAATTTACGATTTGGGTAGATGAGGAAAGTTGAACTGGGCAACAAGCTAGAAGTGGGAAGTGGAATGAGAGCTTTCCAGCCATGGCTACTGCACAAAGGCTGTGAAAGCTTCAAGCTTTCCATGGCTGTCCTGCGACCGGTGCTGAGAAATTTCAAATGGGCGTTTATATACGTTGGAGACAAGGGAGAGGATAAGGCCTTTGCAGAGTTCCACGTAATTAAGCTTTCAATTGATTTTGGTGGATTTTGGTAATGGGCCAAGGCCCAGAACAGAAGTACCCCAACACAGAGAAACGAACTCGATCTTTTAACTTGACTCAACTCATTCTTCAAATGAGCTTCAACTTATGTTTGGCTCAACTTAAGGAAATAAAAAACACAGTAATATATATGATATCCACGTTCAAACCTTGTCGTAGATTTCAAGTTACAATGCTAAATAAAGGTGTGGGTCGGTGGTTTACACAATTTTTTACACATGTTTTTGTAGGGTCTACTTCATAATGTATTTCAACAATTCGAACTGTTTATTTTTTAGATCTTACTTAAAAAATATGTCTATAAAAAATCATTCAAATTTGAAACCATATGTTCGGTGGATTAAGGGTTTAGGGATTCTTTGTGGAACCGTATTCGTTTTTTTCACTTCAAATGAATGTCGTAATGGTTTTGGATTTGTCTATGTTTTTTTTTCTAGAATGATTTATGAAAGATGTTTTAAAATATAGACGGTTCGAATCGTTAAAAATACATTACGAAATAGGCCTCACAAAAGCATGTGTCAAAAGTTAAGTAAAAAAAATGATGTCATGAATTCACCCCCTTCTTAATATTATACGATTTTTTTTTTTTAAGAGGAAGGTTTTTCAAGGGGAAGATTGATGGTTGGTGGTAAAGTTAATGTAACATCTATAAGCCAAGCTTTAATGAATGAGCTGAATCTAATCAAAACTTGAGTTGTTGCATGAAAAGATATGAATTGTTTGCAAACTATATGAGCCGAAGATGCTAAAATTCAACATTAACTCTTCTTTTTTTTTTTTTTTTTTTTTTTTAAAAGCCTAATATTTTGTTGAAGCTCGGTTATTTGACTTACTGATCGAGCTTGAATGAGCCAAAAGACAAGTCAAATACAAACCAAGTAATTGGACCCGTTATTGTTTGTATAAAATTTACAAATTGTAATTAATCTATTTGATTATAAGCTTTCATCTAGCGGTTCAATTCAAAGTAAGCTTTAAACTAGCAGTTCAATTCAAAGTAAAATGGATATCATATCATGTCAGACTAATCATATTAAATGGACTTATAATTAATCCCAAGAAGCCAATCCATCAGCATTTCCATTCCCTTGCGTAAAGCATTCAACCAGACAAGGAATGCGTCGGCCGGCCTCACTTAGAGAATGTTTATACTGTCCTCCTAATTGGTTTAAACCTGTCTATTGATGCGTCTTTTTCCTTGACCTCTCTTCTTTTGTTTTGGCATATAACTGAGGGAACGCAGTAATAAGTTTTTGTGTTTGTTCTTGGCAGTGGCTCCTATATCTTTGGAATGAAGCTTGTGTATTTAGTAATTGATGTTAAAGAGACTATCAACTTAAATCATATTTTGTAAACCACATTTTGTGGTGGTTGAATTTCTTTTTTTAAATCATTTAAAGAAGGAAACCAACCATCAATCAACTCATCACTTGGTCTATAAAAAAGGAAAATGCATGGTTGACCGTATTTTGTAAATGATGTAACGGTTGATGGTTGAATTCAATTTTTAATCATTTAAAGAAGGAATCCAACTATCAGCCATCCCATCATATTGTCTACGAAATATTGTCTAAAAAGATGGTCTCTTTAGCATCACCTCTACAAAATATGATCTAAAAAATGGTCTCCCTCACATTTTTTTTTAGTAGTAGGAGTACCGATATTTTAGTTAGGGAGTTATTGGAAGCTATAAATATTCATCGTGTGATAAACGAAAGAACGGAAGGCATGTGGCTAGGACGATATTGTATCCCTCTCATGTGTAACGTAGATTTTCATCGTACAAACATTATCATTGAAACCGCTCATTTTCTTTATTATAATACAAAGATATTCTCTGCAAAAAAAAAAAAATCAATTTAGAGATCGTTTAACCATTAAAATGCATAGACTGAGAGCTATAACGTCTCAGTTTTTTAGAACCTTGACAAAAAATGTGTTATCTAAATTTAGTCTGATCTAAGAATATAACACTATATTTTGATGATGAAATTTAAGATTACTAAGAAATTTCAAAATGACGAAATTTTATTTTTTAGAATTTGTGAATATTCTTGTTTGCATAACCTAATAACAATGGAATTTGTACAGAAATTTTTATTTTTAGACTCCATGTATATAAATTGGAAATGACACCTATTTACATATAATTTAAACTTGGGAATTGGAGATCCTAAATTCCAAATTTTTTTCGTTTCATGCCAAATTTCTATGTTTATGAATTTAAACAAGAGAATTAGTGTATGTTAATTTATAAATTCTCACTTTTATCTCCATGTTTATCTCCCTCGTCCAAACATACAGATTTATCTCCCAGCATAAATTTGACCAAATAATATCAATTGTAGGTATTATCTACCAATCAAAACATGCACAATATCTTCACCTAAAAGGATATGTACAGTCAATAACAACATTCTTGAGATGATAAAAAGGAAGATAGTCTATAATATTCATCGTGCATTTCTTGAACTTTAATGTATAAAAACGTTATTAAACTAACCAATTAGTGGTTCAAAGACTCGACAGAGTAACAAAGAAAATTAAAATTATAGAATTGATTAATTAGTTTTGTTTGATTCCTTCACCAACAAAATAATACATCACTATTGACATTCCAATTACATATCGAAATAACCATGTACATATGTGCATGTAAACATATGGCTGTCGTAATTATTCTGGTTTTAATTATCATGTACAGATACACCATATGTCATCCTTCATATCTTCCATATATATGTTTACTTCCTGTGTTCTAACGCCGAAGAATTAGGGCCAACTGAGGACCCTCCTTTCATAACAAGTCACAGACTCAAAACATATGCAGAAAAAAAAAAAATATATATATATATATATATATAACAGGTTGGCCTCCAAACATCGCCTAAGTAACAAGCCTGTGAACATTGCACGTCGCTTTCGAAAGCATCTATGCATTATTAAACCTGCAACTAGGCTTTACTATCCTCCAGTGGTCCAATGTGCTTGCCAATTGCAGTATTGCAAAAAATAAAAAATTATTGTAGGGTAGCTGTGTATACAGCCGGCAAATTAGAACTTTCTTTCTTTGATGACCATATGTACTTGGCATGCAATACCATGCTTAATGACGGAGACATTCATGCACCGAAAATTGCAAGGAGAGAAAAGTAATACAATTGAAATTAGATTAAAAGTGGTTAAGGACGTTGAGCAAACTGTGCACGTTTTAGTAAGTACTTAATTAGGAAGGAGATATGTATTAGCTAGTCTGAGTACGTTAGCAAACCTTGTTAATATGATGTTAAGTGGACCATTTTTCTTTGGTGTAACTTAAGCAACTATGCAGAAAAGGACGACATGTAATAAACTAAGAAACAGAGACGCTTGAGCCAAGAAACCCCATGGTAATAAGTTTTATCAAATTTAAAACTAATATATTAAGGTCACAAGTCTCAGACTTTTGGTTACCAACTACATTGGAATGTGATATAAGAGATATCTGCGTAGGTCCAAAGAGGTATTAGTGAAATGCTTAGGGTCTTGAAACAAATAGAGATAATAATAAGGGAGATGCTACAAATACCATATATTAAAACTACATAATATAGCAGTCGATGGTTTGATTTCTTCTTTAAATTATTAAAAAAAATCAATCATCAACCGCCACATCATGATTTACAAAATATAGTTAAAGAAACATTGTCTTCCTAGCATTTTCCTAATACTAATGCCTCTGGTACTACTTTGTTTTGATAATCAACTATGTATAGTTATTCAGAAATTTTTTTTTAAGGTTATTTCAGACAACTCCCATTTATTTATTTTATAGAGATGATAGACCACTTTGAAATCTAAAAGCTTGTATTAGTTAAACTCCCATGTTAATGAGCCTAATGTACTTTTTTAATAGGTCATCATAAGTTTTTGAAATGAACATGACATTTTTTTTTACCAGCCATAATTTTTAGGTTCATACCAAAAAGAAGTAGAGAACTTGTGAAAAGATGGTCAAAAGTTCAAACCAATTTATTTCACACACACACACACACACACACACACACACATATATATATATATATATATACATATATTTGTATGAAAATATAAATAAATAAAATAATTTGTAAAAAGGAGATCACAAGTCCGAAATAATTATGAACACAAACATTCTCACACACACACACACACACACACACACACATATACATTCGTATGAAAATATAAATAAATAAAATAATTTGTAAAAAGGAGATCACAAGTCCGAAATAATTATGAACACAAACATTTTGAATGGAAAATTTTACAAAGTTAGGATGATAGTTTCAAAAAATTAATATGACAAATCGCTTAATATAGAGGTGTGCTATCTACACACCATTTTTTACTTCTCACACACTCTTCTAATTTTCGATCATCGGATCAGATGAAATGAAGAAGATCAAATGATACAAATTAACAAAAATGTGTTAGAAGTTAAAAAAATAAAATAAAATAAAATAAAAAAATGTGTGTGAATAGCACATCCCTTAATATATTAGTTCACATGACATTTCAAAAAATTTCTTTAATTATGTCTTGAAGTAGAAAACTTAATAGCTAGGGACCATGGCTATACTTACCTTAGGATTCAAGGCACAGAATGCAATGAAACTAGGGCAGGCTGTAACGACCCGTCCCCAAATATTACTGTTTTTTTTTTTAATTTTAGAATGTGAAATTATGAAAAATGCCTTTCGTGGCAAAAACGTTGACTTTTGTTGACTGCCTTGTTTGTCATGTAAGATCTATTTCCTTGGCGTATTCGTGTAGTACTCATCGCTACTAATGCGTGGGCGCAAGCGGAATCAAATTTGGAGTTACGATGAACGTTTTCTGGAATCACGAATATGATGGGCAATTTGATAATTTTACGTAGGAAGATATATATTTTGTATGTGTTGTTTTGTGAGTCGTGGGGCCCACCTCTCAATTTGCCTTCTTCCCTGTGTCATCCCACCAATCTCTGGAACTCTCTCTCTCTCTCTCTCTCTCTCTCTCTCTCTCTTTCTCTCTCTCTCTCTCTCTCTCTTTCTCTTCTTTCCTCCCCGAGTGAACACTCTCGAACTCTCTCCCTCCTTGTCTCCATCCTCTCATCTCTACACTTTCTCCACCCCGAGTCACCCTACTTCAGTGACATTGTGATACTCTAACCTCATCATCACTAACCATTCATGTGACATGAGACGATGGGACTAGCTCTGACCTCGCCGGTCTTTTTCCCCTACACGTTAAGTCACTATTCATCATCTCCGGCGACCTCTCGTCGTTGTTGACATAGGTAAGCTTTGGAAACATTCTAAACCTTATCCTCTCATTCTCGTGGTTCATTTTTTTATCATGTTTGGGTGTTTTGAACAATGGTATTGCACAAAAACAGTGAGAGGAAAGTTCCCTAGATTTTTGGCAAAAAACCCTACTTTTGTAGGCATTTTCCTACCAATCCCGACCTCAGCTCAACCTCATTTTGGTATGGTCATGTTCTTGATCTCCTAAGCTTCAATTTGAATTTTATTTCATGAAAAATAGTTAAGAATCGAGCTTGAACGGAGCTTGGGAAGTTTCTCTGCCAAAATCCTAGGTCTAACCTTCTTCTTCATTGGGTCCAGCGACCCACGAACCTAACCGGATTGACCCGACCCGCAACCCAAAACAGGCCTAAACCTTTGGGCCATGTAAACCAGGCTTAAATCCATAATCGATTAACCTTAACTCAAGCCCAACCCAGCAGATCTGACCCTGACCCAAACCCAGCTTCCTGGGTCGATGCATAGCCCGCGCATGGAGCAACCACGCCTCCGTCGGAGGTACTATGCTCTACCGACGTTCACGGTGACGCCGACAACTTTTTCGGTGACTTATCTTAGCACGTGACGATGCATGAGGTGGCTAGTGGCCTTCCGAGCAACCGCCCCGTGGCGGTGCATCAGGGAAGTGGAGGTCTCTCCTTAGGTTTTTCAACATGCCGAATCCAAATCCACTTTCCGTTTTCTTAAATTTGATTGTTTTAGTAGAGTTTCATTAAATGACTTCTATTTCTACTTAAGTGCGTCGGTGGGTAGCGACATCATCCTTTCTAGTTCGAGCAGCTCCCCGGCAATGGAATACTGTGAGTGGACCCTTTCTTAAATTGCATATTTTATAAAATATTATGTTTGCATGCATTGCATATTTCATGAATTGAGCATGTTTTATATCATGTTTTACGGATTTATATATTTATGGTTATGGAGAATTTATTAAATATTTATCATTTATCGAATTTACGTTTTACAAAACGTCGTGAATTATTGTATTTTCGTATATGCGATTATGTGGATTTACGAATATGATTTATCATGGAATTATGAGATGAGGCTTTGAGCTTTTGACATTCAGATTTGATATGAGATTTTGAGATATTTTTTTGTTGCTTATCTGGTGGGATATCATACAACACATCCACACAACATAGGTATGTAGACATCTATGGCCATAGGACACAGTTGAGGACATTTATGCCATACCCCCAATTTCACTGGTAAAACAAGTGTCGGACAGCTTCGCTAGCCACAGCTAGTGTTTGTGAGATGTTATATGTATATGTTTCTTCTCTAGCATAGCCCAGAGTCATACAGCTTCATTTTCGGGTGATAGGGCCTACCTTGTTTCTTCACTAGCGTAACTCAGTGTCATACAACTTCACCTTTGGGTGATGGACATGTTATGCCTTTGGGTGACTATAATACCCCTAGTGAGTACATCATTGATGAAATTTACGGATTTGCCTTCGAGCAGCGATATCACTATTATTGAGCATTGTTTTACGCGTACATGCTTTACGAATATTTTTATGGCATGCTAGAGTTTTCAGGAAACCTACTATGTAGTACTATATATATATATATATATATAAATATTTTTTTTTCAAAACAGGGGGTTAGTATGTTCATAAAGAAAATGGTTTTCTTATTATTAGTACTATTATTATAAACTTTGGTCCACTCACTCTTTTGGTTTTGCGCCCCTTTCAGGATTTAGATTCGAGGCACACGATCCCAGCATTAGGGCATTTTTGTTTCGGCATCTTCGAGTCTCCTTTGTGTAGGACCCCTCCTCAAATCATACCTTTTTATAATAAAATTTTCATATTATTCTTGGTTAGTTGTATATTTTGAACACAGTTTTGCATTAGTATATTTCTTTCTGATCACATATTTTAATTAGTATGCATGTTAAAAATGGCTTCGTCACCTTCGGGTGTTGGCCAACACGTGCCTATCCTGGTATTTTAGTATATCGGGATTAGGGCGTGTCAGTTTGGTATCAGAGCATGGTTTGTTTAGAGCATACTTAGGATATTCTCCTACTCTAGTGGTGCGTTGGCCTTGATATCATTTGGATGTCACGGCTTCTGTTTATTGACGTCCTTTGGCACGGTTGTGCAATCCTCATTCTGCTTGAATAGTCACATCCTATTTGAAGCTTAAAAAATTCGTGTCGGGCTTGTGCCTCAAGTTAGAAGTAACTGATCGATGAATGACTTTCAACATCGGATTGATACTCTGCGTTATGTGTTCCCTAGGAATGGCAGGCAGAGTCGATTCTACATAGAAGTGACGTGAATTAGAAGAAACCTTAGGGGGATGAAGACTAGTTGGGATCAGTTGAAGGTCAGAAATGATGATGATCCTTTGCGACATGTGTTCCTTAGGAATGGTGGCAGAGGCATACCTATTGGGAAATCGCTTATGACATCCGAAGTTCGTGTTGGAGAAAATTAAGGAAGCACCAGAGCTAGGCGAAGTTAATAGGTATCTGTAAGGTAGACCAAATCAGTTTCCTTGGATTTGTTGGTTCCACTAAGGGAATTTGTGTGGACCCTCATGAAATTTCTCAACGATTGTTTCACTAATAATATCCTTGTCTACTCCAACAATGAGGTCAGTTTATTAAACATCAATAGCTAGATATATATCGAATTCCTCAAATGTCGACTTTTCTTAAATTTCGTACCTCTCTTTGGAAAAGTGAGCGTAGTAGAAGATATCCTTACCAAATCCAAAGTTGTGATAGTTGGAAATCGAAAATCCTCTCAAAGGTCGTGAATTACGAAATATCATTGGTCTTGTTGACTTCTATTGACAGTTGCCATTGATTCTTTGACCATAACCTAAACCCTCATCTTCGGATTGGAAACAAGTTAGTTTTGTTCGAGATGTTGTCTCACTCTACCATTGTTTTTACACTCTTCGATGACACCAATAAATTTCGAATCCGACGGTGATGTCCACTAAATGATTTGTTGTGCGCTAATGCAGCCTGATCGAGTAACGTTTATGTCTCTTGACGGTTGGACGTTGAAATACAATGCAAAGTTAAACTTATATACAAAAGTGCCCGCAAATAAAATTATTCGAGAAATCTCTAAAATGAAGCTTAAGTGAAGATAATGTGGTATGTCTGTGGGCGTTCTACAGATTTTTGGTTCACTATGGCTTACATTAGCCAACAAGGACCTGAGGCTTAATGTTTTGGTCCCAAGAATTAACAAAACGAACGAAACATAGACCTAGTCCAAGTTAAGAGGATAAAAGGATAAGAGCAAATTAATCATGATAAACAAGTCAGCAGTTGGCTGGCCCTCTCAGTTTTTATCTTGACCCAAAATTTAAGACAGCATGTTATGACCATACAGTGAAATATACCTAATAATTAATATACTATGGCCGCCAACGTATAGTTTTAATTATAGGGTTGTTAGTTGCTTGTTATATAAACATTAATCTTGTCGTATCTTTTTCCAGTGGATGAGAGCAATGATTAGTACCCAAATATAAACTAATATTAGGTCAAAAAACTTGTACTGAATTCTATTCAATTTCCAGCTGTGTATAATAGTACCAAAATCTATCCAATGACTCATTGGATGGAGGTCTCTATATATATATAGACTAGAGTACTGGTTAATGTAAGTGGCTAGCTATATTTTTGGTGAGAAATTAAGGGAGAGGAGAAGCTAGAAGAGCTAGCAAGTGAGTACTTGAAACAAAATGTCTGAAACGGGGGGCAGCGAGATAACAACAACCCCAATAACACCACAGCCGCCTACACCACCCACAGAAGATCCTCCGGCGTCTATGTCTCGAGCAGCATCTGTGGCTCGGGTACCACCACTGGTGATCCCGGCTCCAACTGCCACGACCACCGGTGGCGGTGACCAGATAACATTAAAAACCCCAAAAGCTTTAACTCCGAAATCTCGTACTCCACGGTTCATGACACCAATAGGAAGCCCCATTAGGAGGGCTCTCCACCTCACAAGGCTTGACCCTCAGGATGCTTGGCTTCCAATCACTGAGTCTAGAAACGGTAACGCTTACTATGCTGCTTTCCATACTCTCTGCTCTGGCATCGGAATTCAATCTCTTGTTCTTCCTGTGGCCTTCACTTATCTTGGGTGGTAAGTCAACAATGTATATGCTATGAAAAAAATTTCAATTCATTTGACAACTTCTTTTTTTTCAATTAATTTAATAAATAAAAGTTTTTTAACTGAATAATATTACTTTTCAGTGTCCTGTATTATGGTACTTTTTAAAATATTTGTTTTGGTTAATTACCGCAGGACATGGGGTGTTATATGCATGACTTTGGCATTCATATGGCAACTGTATACTTTATACTTGTTGGTCCAGCTTCATGAATCTCCTGAAACAGGCATACGTTTTTGTAGATACATTCAACTGTGCAATGCAACTTTTGGTAAGAACTACCGTTTGATATGTTTAAGCTAAATGCTAAGAAATTTTACAATCCCAATATATTCAGAAGTAACTTTTCCTAAACCATCCAATTTTCTCTCTTTATCAGGCGAGAAGATATCAAAGTTTTTAGCCTTGTTCCCGATTTTGTACCTATCGGGCGGCACGTGTGTGGCACTGATCGTCCTTGGAGGAGCAACATCAAAGTCGTTCTTCCAAATTGTGTGTGGAGCTACATGCACTGCCAAGCCATTGACACCAGCAGAGTGGTACTTGGTGTTTACATGTGCCGCAGCGATCCTGTCTCAGCTGCCAAACTTGAACTCCATCGCTGGAGTATCTCTTGTTGGTGCCATAACAGCTATTGGCTACTGCACAATCATATGGGTTGTGTCCGTGGATAAGGGTAGACTTCCTCATGTGTCTTATGATCCCTTGAAATCCAACAAAAAATTCATTCACTTTTTTGATGTTCTAAATGCACTTGGAATGATTGCCTTTGCCTTCAGAGGCCACAACCTTATACTTGAGATTCAGGTATGTCCATTAATCTCACAAATTCAAGTGTATAGTAGTGTTATTAATTAGTACTCTTGTTAAATGAAAGATATATATATATATATATATATGACTATTTGTCTGTGAAACATGATTAATTTAGTGTCTTCTTTCAAATTTATATCTTATTTTAACATTTTTAATAAAATCATTATTGTTTCGCTTCAAAATAAAGAAAATTGATTTAGAACTCGACTCATTCATTTTTCTACTTAATTAATAATTACTATTTGTTTTAGTAGTATAGAGTTTCCACTTTGTAGAAGATGTTGAGTTCATATATCATATAAGAGAGTTTTTTGGAAAAAAAAATCATATAAAAAGTTCATAAGATTCACGATGCATTGCGGGACCTATACATCTCATGACGAGAGAGGGTGGATACAAAGAATTGGAAGTTCCTAGCATATCTTATTCTTTTGGTTCAATATATTTTAAAATAGTATATACTAATTAGTCTAGAGTCAAACAAGTGGATATATTTAAATTTCTTTTGTTCCAAATCTTCCTAGTGTACCCATGTGAACAAATTATTCTAAGTCATGATCATCCAACTTTTAAGTTAATAGCAATCTTATATGGTGTGGTGATGAAACTTCAACTTCAGTTAATTTTTTTTTAAGCAAATGATACGCCAAATATTTTGTAAATATAAAATAACCGACAAGAAATGTCTTTACTGATGTTCATATATGTTATGCTGACTTTGAGCGAATGATGTTGAAATTGCAACTTGATCGAATAGGAGTTCTGACCAATTGAGGTTTTCTCTTCCATTACAGTCCACAATGCCATCCAATGAAAAACATCCATCACGCGTGCCCATGTGGAGGGGTGTCCTAATTTCATACACTCTCATAGCAATGTGCCTTTTCCCCCTTGCAATCGGAGGCTACTGGGCATATGGTCAAATGGTACCGTATCTAACTTATCTAAGTTCAACTTTATTATTGTCTAAAAACAAAGTGTTCAAACATAAGACATTTAATTTTCTCTTGTCTACCATGTTATATTACCAGATTATTCATTCGAATAATTAAAATTAAAAGTCTGACAACATATATATAATATGTCAAATATTTAATACAAGAAGATTAACTAATTGTGACAATACTAATGGTTTATAGATACCACATCAAGGAGGCATGTTCGCAGCCTTGTTCGGCTTCCATATGCGTGACACATCCCGATTGGTTCTAGGACTAGCAAGTTTGTTTGTCGTAGTCAATGCTTTGAGTTCGTTCCAGATCTATGGCATGCCGATGTTCGACGAGATGGAGTCACATTACACTAGGAGGTTTAAGAAGGCAGCTCCATGGTGGCTTAGGGCTATCATGAGAGCTATGTTTACTTATGGATGCTACTTCATAGCTGTGGCCATACCCTTCTTAGGAAGCATAGCAGGTTTGCTAGGAGGGATTTCATTGCCAGTGACATTAGCTTATCCATGTTTCATGTGGCTAAAGATGAAGAAACCCAAGAAGTACGGTCTAAGTTGGTGGGTAAATTGGGTATTAGGGGTTGTGGGAATACTTCTAAGTATACTGTTGATTGCTGCTGGTGTTTATGTTGTGATTGACACTGGTATTACGGTGAGCTTTTTCAAGCCTCAGTGATTTGACACTGGTATTACGGTGAGCTTTTTCAAGCCTCAGTGATTCAAAAGCAATGTCAATGATATGTTGTGTCCACCATTGTAAACTACAGTAACTTATTATTTTCTCTTGAGCCAAAAGCTTAAGTGGCTAGCATACGTAGGTTTGGTGTGGATGTTTAAAAAAGAAATGAATATTAGAGTGAATTTGTTTGCACATAATCGAGGCCAATGCACACTACTTATGTACTTGGAAATTTAGGCATAATTATTACAAACTAAACACGAATTGGTAAATTTCACTAGTATTCAATTTCGCCGTCTTTGAGTCAAAAATAAAAAATTATGCCATAAGCATTTTCTTTTTTAGTTACATTAAAAAAATCGACTTCTGAATCCTAACCTATTACCACTTGAGCCAACTTCGAGAACTTGTTCGATTAGCATGTTTAATCAACGAGATCCTCAAACCGATACACGAGACGTGAAACAAAATTCCAACGGTAGCTTCTTACTCCACCCAACAATTTGTTATGGCTCATAATCTGTTGGAGTGGAGGATCTTAACTAGGGTTTTGAACCTTTGGGATTTTGGTTGCTGCCAACTTCATCTAAACAGAATTCGATTAACTTTTTTAACCAAAAGAAGTTGCTACTATACTAGTTATGAAAGATGAGAACTACATAAACTTACAAAAGCACTAATCCAAGGACATAAGATTGTAATCATATAGTTATAAGGCACACCATGACTAACCCTTCTTTTCTTTGTTGAGATTTTCTTTCTTATTGGGTTTGAACATCATCTTCATATACAAGGAAAGGAATCCTCTATGGATTCCTTCCTCCTAAGAGCACTTCCACTGTGGGAAACCCTCCCCAGGCTATTCACTATTTAATCCACCCAGTGAACAGTAATTACCCTTAATGAACAGTAGCTACTTTTTGCATCTCCACCGTTGCACTTGAATAGCCCTGGCAATAGGCAATAAAATATTAATTTTTTTTTAAATAATACAAAATAATTTTATTTGTAATGTTGGATAGGATTTTTAATCGGTCTCGTTATACCATTTTCTATTAAAAATTTATTTTTATTATTTTTACTTTTTCTTTTCACAAGGTGCAGCACACCATTCCAAAACCCTTTTTATTTTTATTATTATTTTTCTTCTTTTCACATGGTGCCAACGCACTATTATTTTTCTTCTTCTTTTCACATCCAAAAGCAACCAAACCCGGTCAGTTTTTGTTTCCCTAGAAATGCAGAGGGAGAGAAAAAGAATGACAACAAATCAAAACCCCTCTCTGATTCGACCTCTCCCACTCTGATTCCTTGTGGGTTTTTTCCTACTTCCCTCACAACCCCGTCGATCGATCTGCTCCCGAAGAAAAATTAGCTGCCACCGCCGTCACTGCCAAGTTTCTGTTCGACTGGTTCTATGGCGTCCTCACCTTCCTCGGGTTGTGGCAGGAGGCCAAGATTCTGTTTATGGGCCTCGACAATTCCAGCAAGACGACCCTCCTCCACATGCTGAAGGACAAGGTTTGACTCTCTTTCTCTCCCTTCTCGAATCGAATAGTACCCGAAAGAGTTTAAGAAATGCAGAGGAGATGATGGCTGACGTCTCCTAGACATCAGCCTTGCGTCACATGCTCTTCGGGCTTTCGGGCTGGCAACTCCTGCCAGGCCTTTCCCTCGGGGCCGCTCGGGCTCTATCGCCAGCACACACTAAACCAAGTTGCTCGGGTTTCTGGCACTGTTTGAGAGCCAGTCCATCGGGCTATTGCCCACGGTGGAACTGCTCTAATCCACGAAGTCTGAGGATCCGGGCCATTGAAATTTGATCTAAGACTTGACCGGTAGCATTTGCGCTTCCAAGACTTTAAGTCTGTGAATGAATATAATTCTGAAGTTTGTCGAATCCGATCACTTCTCAAGTCTTGTAATGAAATTTTGACCGAAGAGGATCTCCTGGAGAATACCTATTTGACATTCTCTGCAACTAATATTGTCCTGCAGCAACAATATAGAGCTCAGAAGTTCATTAAGTTTTCGGATTTGATCTCTGTTTTACTTCTCGTTGAAAAGCAGAATCAACTGCTGATGAAGAATCATCAAGCTCTACCTACTGGGGCGACTGATGTGCCTGAAGCACATTATAACACAAACCAACACCCAAAACGCCACAAGAGGTGTGGTAGGGGCGGCCAAAAGCCACCATGTCAAGGTCAACAGAGCCATGACCCATCTAAGGGAGGAAACAAAGCTAAGAAACGCCCTAACCTCGCTCTTAATGCCCCAAGCTTCAAGAATAAGGGCAAAGCACCTGAAGTCATGTATGCAGATATGTTTTATCGCTGTGGTTCAAAAGACCATTGATCCCGTGTTTGCCGAGCTCCCCAGAAGGTTGTAGCTGAGAATTTGAAAATGAAGGTTTCTGACTTTCAAGAGGCCGGTACCCCTATGGAAGATTAGAATCTTAGACATAAACTATTTTTCTAGTTGAAATAAGACAATGGGGTTGAATTCCACAGTAGTGGCCGACCCCCCCTTTTGTTTTCTGGTTAATTTTGAACAATTTTCCCTTATGTTTGGATTATTTGTTGGTGATTTGTTTTTTAGATATTAAGTTTTTAATTAATTTCTGTCCTTGAATACTTAAAATTATTTTGAATGGATATTTGTTTTAATAACTTTTAAGCATGTGACCAATTCAATTTAATTTTTCATTCTAGGTATGACTAGTGAGGAAGTTAGTTGTCTGGCAAATAGTGCAACTACGCACACCATTTTGCATGAACGCATCTATTTCACTGACTTCATACCTAAGAATGCACCTCTAACAACCTTCTTAGGCTCATCCAACCTAATTGAATGATACGGTAAGGCACATATAATTTTGTCCAATGGTACAATCTTGACCATTGATGAGGCACTTTATTTTCCGCGTTCCGGAATAACGTTGTTGAGTTTTAAGGATATTAGAGATAACAATTACCATGTTGAAACCTATGTAGAAAACGAAGTTGAATTTTTGTGCATAACTTCAAACGAATATAGCCAGAAGCGTATTCTAAAGAAGATGGAACGTATCCTAAATGGTCTGTATACTATGACCATATGCCCTATAAAGAGCCAATATGTGGCTAGCCCTACCTCTAAGACCGCACACGAAATTACACTTTTAACATTCTCCGGAAATGTCTCACCTATATGTGAAATCACTATTTTAACATTAATCTTAAGTACATAACCAAAACCGTGTAATAACTTCTCATACGCTACCCAATTGGGGTGTTTGAATATACCATCGTGGCCTACTCAACACGACAAGCATCCCCATATTTTTAGAATAATTTTTCGACATCCCACGCGCCCTCACGCACTGGCCAAGGCACCGCCATACGCGCCGGCCACGCGCAGCCAAATGCCTGGCACAAAGACAGAATTTTAAACTCCGTTAGGCAATAGTCCGCTAAATAATAGAATATTCCGTTAACTTTACCTGACGCCGTTAGTATATTCCGTCAAAGATGACGGAATATTCCCCTTCCTTCCCTAGTGGTTCGCTGGATTCCTGCGCCAATCGCCGAAAACTGGAAAATTTTCAAATCTCAACCAAACTTCACAAACTTTACATGGATTTGAAGACCTGAATGAGTAGAACATGTTCTTACCACTTTGAAGTCCTAAAACCAACGGGAAAAAGTCAGAAAATCTTTCGATATTTCGGTCAAAATTGCAACTCGAGGAACTGACCTATCCCGACGTCCAAAACCTTCCAAAACTTCTCTATGATCTATGTGAAGTTGTTTTAAGACTCCCTTGAGTCCTAAAACTCGGTGAAACGTCCACGATCACGATGGAAGACCAAAGCACCTCGCCAGAGCTCGCAAGTTCCCGGGCTTTTGAGGTTCTTTCACAAAACTAAGGGTATGACCTTGCAAGGAACTTGAAAGTGACCTCCACTAGTTGGATCTGTGCAAGATGAAGATGGTTAGGTGTGTGTGTGTACAGACTGTACAGACAAAGGAAAGATCGAGAGAAAGGATGAGGGTATGTACATGTGTGTTAATGTGTGCATGTGGTCCGAATTGGGCATAGATAAAAGGGATCTTAAGCCCTAATTGGGCTGCATGTTTAGGGCTAACAATTGACCCCAAAACAAACCTAAAATTCTAATTGGACCCAAGAAAGTAGGAGGTGTGGTGATTGGTCCATTTCCTTAGCCCAATTACACAATCGTTATTCGTAACATTTTCGTTACGAACCCAACTCGGCCTTAAATCACGTCAACACTCTTGTGACATCGAGTATGATTTAATTACTTAAACGGGAAAATAATTTAAAACCATATACAAACATTCACGTCACTACGACTCAAGGGTATAATCGTCATTTTTGCACATTCGAGGATAAAATATATATTAAGTCGGGACGGGTCGTCACAACCTAATGGACCAATCACCACACCTCCTACTTTCTTGTCCAATTACACAATCGTTTATTCGTAACATTTTCGTTACGAACCCAACTCGGCCCTAAATCACGTCAACACTCTCGTGACATTGAATATGATTTAATTACATCAACGGGAAAATAATTTAAAACCATATACGTACATTCACGTCCCTACGACTCGAGGGTATAATCGTCATTTTCACACATTCGAGGATAAAATATATATTAATTTGGGACGGGTCGTCACAATATCACGCCTACGAGGTAGGTAAATTATTTTTACATTATTTCTATTCCAAGTAGTTACTAACATTTAGATAGGCAAATTATTTCCCATGAAAAGAAAAAAAATAGATACATTATTTTGTATTATTTTTCTGACACAAATTATTGTCTATATTTCAAATGGAAAACACCATAATAATTTTATTTATATTATATATTGCATGCTAATAAGGTAAGTTAGTTTTACGAGAAAACAAATTTGAATACAATTGTGAACCCTAAAACAACACTTTGGTGATTGTTGGTAAAAAAATTTGAAAAAAGAAAGCCTAATCAAATAATAGGTTAATTGACATTTAATTGCATTGAAAACAATAAAATGCAACAATTAATTATTAATCATAAGTCAAACCTAATGCACATTACAATCTATGAGGGTATTTTAGGAACATGAGAGTTATTAAAACTGACATGTCAAGCTTGTTAAGAAAATTTGCTTAGTTGGACCCTAATCAATGGGTTTAAATGACAAAATTAAGAGGATGGGGTTTTTTTATTTTTTATATTTTTTTTATTTTATTTGAACAAGCGATATTATTTGCACTAAGGGGATAGGTGGGCTTAGCCTCACATTGTGCTAGTAATAATGTGGTTCAAATTCGTCTTTGGAGAAAATTGAACGTAAGACATCTCACTTACAAGTGAAGAGAAATATCATTAGACCGTAGTACTAAGTGGCAATAAAGAGGATGGGTTTTAGGTGAGAGAAAATAAGTTTTCAAGGGTAGAACTCACATTTTCAGAAAAAATAACAAAATATATTACCACTAAGATACAGATAAAATAATAATTTAAAAGAGAATCAAGACAAAGATGTTGATGCTTAAAATTGGTTCAACCTCAAGGTGACCCCTATAGATTGAGGTCATGCAATTCTTTCAAACCAGCTTGGCGTGATCTGGCATCTCGTCCTCTAAAGGCTAAAGCTCTGCAAAAAATGGTCTCATTTGATCCTTAATATGGATTAAGGTCCTGCCATTCTTTCTTACCAACTTGACGTGATTCCACATCTCGTCCTCTAAAGCTCTACAAAAAATGGGATTGGGATCCTTTCCTGAGCTAATGGAGAGGATCCTCATGACCAATCATCGTGGGCTATTGGATTTTTATCCAACGGCTATAAACAAAGGGCGTCCCTTTAAAGTTATAATGATTGTAATTGTTGGATAAAAATCCAACGGCCCACGATAATTGGTCAGGAGGATCCTTTCCATTAACTCAGGAGAGGATCCAAATCCCAAAAAATGGTCTCATTTGAACCTTAGGGGGGTGTTTGTTTGGGTTCACTAGCCTTCACTGGATTGGACTACATTAAAAATTAGTGTAGTCCCGTGTTTGGTAATCCCAGGGACTAGTTTTAGTGGGATTAAATGGGATTCGCCTCGACTAGAGACCTCGTTAGAGGTTCTTAGCGAAACCCCCCAAAATGCAGCGAACTGCTAAGCCTTTCCTTCGTCTGCTTCGTCTGTTCACTACTCATCGTAATCAACGACCTCGACGTCAAATCCTCCACTCCTTCCCTGCATGGATCTTCTTTTCTCTCCCTGCTCTATCTCATTACCACCCACCCCTAAATCCCAAAATCGAATTAGCACCCACCGATGGGTTGATTCGATCTGAGGCCTAGATCGATGCCGGCGCCGCCCCACTCCATTTCCCAAGGTCATCTCCCACTCTCTCTATCTAAGTCTCGACGATGGCTACCACCGCCGTAGCACTGCGTCAGCTCGCTCAAAAGGAGGTTGAATTCAGATGATGATGGCCGCGAAGTCCATCTGGGCACGAAGAACTGGTATTTTCAGATGGAAAGATGTAATGCCATATATCCTCAATCTTCCTCAGATTTGCTTATTTTTTTGGTAATATAATATGAATTTCAGCTTTTTGAATATGTTCCGTTTGGTTTAATGGTGTTTGCAATGGTGGTTCTTTCTAATTTAAGCTGAGATTATAGAAAGCCCCATTTTCTGGGTTGTATATATATGTGTATATATATACACACATATACATACACGCACACATATATGTATGTATATGTTTTTGCTAGATCTGATGTATGGCTTTTGTATTATTTGTTCTTGTTTGTATATTTCCTTATTCGCAAAACCCGCATTGATTCTTTTGTGTAAATTTGATATTTTTGGGGAAAAATTGTGATGGGTATCTTTATTGTGGATGGGTTTTTGTTTAAGTGTGAAACAAATTATCAATTCTTGGTTCTGAAATCTCAAGAATTTGCAATATCTAGTATGGTAGATGGCACTAGTGGCAATTGCTAGAAGAAGGAGGTTGGATTAAATACGGTATTTGAGTGACACCAACATACTTTGAACATGGAGAAGATGGAATGTTTAACAGGAATAACGTTAATATTTGGTTGGAATTGAAGTTGAAGAAAATAAAATATTTTGTAATATATCATGGGTTTTTTTTTTTCATTTTTCTTATTATCCTACTTCTTAGTCCGACACTACACCAAACGCTTCACTAAACTAGTCCAGCTTAGTCTAGTCTAAGCCAGTCCAACTTAGTCCCTAAAGCTAATCCAGTCCGAGACAGTCCGGTGCAACAAACGCACCCTAAAT
Organism: Pyrus x bretschneideri; assembly: GCF_019419815.1. NCBI lineage: Eukaryota > Viridiplantae > Streptophyta > Magnoliopsida > Rosales > Rosaceae > Pyrus > Pyrus x bretschneideri. The sequence continues at coordinate 20,141 of NW_025999642.1, forward strand.
GGATTGAGGTGCCATTCTTTCTTACCAGCTTGGTGTGATCCGGCATCTCGTCCTCCAAAGATCTGCAAAAAATGATCTCATTCGATCCTTAGATGAATTGAGCTGATGTGAGCTTTATCCACATTGAGCCCAGGTTCATGATCTAATGGGCCCATGAGTACCACTTCGTCGAGGTATGGAATCCAAGTGGCTCATCTATCATACCCTACATATTGGTCGTCTTTGACCTAAGATAAAATGGCTTATTGGGTATAAAATATGTTTGTCCCTCACACCACAACTTTGTAAAATGGAATGCGGATGTTATTTTTAATAACCAATTACCCATGCCTCATGAACCTTCCCAATATTTCGGCTGTAGTACTAATTATAGCCGCGGGTTTGCTGCCTTGTCTTCTTGTGTGTTTTTCTTTGATAAAATTTGACACGCATTCTACTACTTAGCAGAATCTTAACATTAAGTTTTACATTAAAGATTAATAGAATAAAACAATAATTTTGTAAAGTTCTCCAGCCGCCGGGTCCCGTCATGATCTAAGCATTGGAAATCCTTTTCACTCTTTTGATCTCCCTGCAAAATGTCTTAATTTTCTTGTGAAGCATGTGTGCAAAAATCCAAATAGACTCAAATTCTTAATTTTGAGCAATTACAACTTTGACCCAATTTTGTGACATTTAGTCCACATTTCACTCCCTTAGTTTAGATAAAATCGTTGTTTAAAAAATAAAAAAATTGACCCAACTTCTAAGTTCTAAGATGTCGAAGCAATCGAGGTTCAAACATACAACAATTGTAGGTTCAATGGTGTTTCATGGAATTAGTTACATTAGCTTTACGGGCCGTGTGGTGAGACAAGGATCTGAGGTTTCTTTTTGGTGATATTGAAGAGGAGGAGGTGGTAGGGTGTATAGGTTGTTGAGTTTATAACCATGTATTCCGAGTTCGAAACTCTCTCTCACCTAAATTATTATAATAGTTTCGAATCCTTTACTAATAATAATAGTTTTTCTTTTTTTTATTAAAAAAAAAAAAAAGGAAGAGGAGGTGGCAGACCAATGACGGTGGGGACTGGGAGGAAGGAGGAAAAGATTAGGGTGGCATAAAACTGTCTAACTGCAAAACCGAATCAAACTACAACAAAATAAATCGTAAAAAACTATGTTGATAAAAAAAAGTCAACTTAAGTTTAAGAATCGAACCTAACCATGCAGATCGGTTTTGATTCTAGTTTGTATCGAGACATAATCGCTCATAACCTAACTGAACCATGAATATAAATAATAAATTAAATTTATTAGTTGTTTAAATTACCATAAGATACATTACGTAAAGAATGAAAGCTCAGACAAAAAAATTATGAGCATTATGACCAAAGGAATGTGCGCCCCTCTGTATGGTGTGTGGGTGGGGGTGTGTGGATGTGAGTGGGGGTGCGTGGGCGTGTGGGTTGGTGGGGTGTGGGGTGTGGAGCTGTTGGTGCGTGTGTAGGTGTGTGGGTTGTGTGTGGGTGTATACGTAGTTCATTTCTTCTTCTAAAAACAGCCTCTATATTTTCTTACCCCTGTGATTTCGTACCAACCATTTGCACACCACCTATAGGAATTATTAATCGCATTGGAATTGAACCAACCCTAAACTACAGGAGTCGAACCAATTTAAAACTACCTAGTTTCTAAAATTCGCGAAGGGACATGTTGTGGTTACAAAAATCTGCTTGTTTCATGCTAGTTGCCTACACTGAATTTTCTTTTGTGTTATCTTTTGACTTTTTATTGTTAAATTAATTTTTCTATTAATCTTGGCCTTAAATAAACGCATGGAACTTAACATTAAAGTTTCATTAACTTCTTGTAGCCTACTGCTCCATTGCACTTCGGTTGATTCATTGTGACCTAAAGGTTGTGGGTTTGCCACAGGACATAGCCTAGCTGAAAGCAGGTTTAAGGATACATGCATCTGACTTGGAAATGCATTAGAGTTTCTTTACACATTTACACAAGATGTGGCAAAAAAAAATAAAAAACACACATTTTGATTTGGTATTCGGAACAGTAAATCGGCATGAACCGAACCTAAACTGGTGTGAACCGAACCATATGATTTTAGTAATAAATAGCAAACCGAACCGTTGATATTTTTCAATTCCGATTCCGATTTGAGTCTGGAACTAAGCCAAATCGCACCATGCTTACCCTTAGAGGAGATTGCTCAGTGATTTTAGAAGGCGAGAGGACTTTACTGGATTATTCTTTTTTTTTTTCAATATACCCTAATATAGGACTTTATGGGATTTTCACAGCATCAATTCTCTATTAGGTGTAAGAACATGGGTCAAAAAAATCAACAAAAGAGACACGAAATGAGACAGCTATTTGGGGACAGCACACCCGTTGCCATTAAGTACAATTGTTTACGAGAGAACTACTAACTCTGACCATGAGCTTTCTACCTTTACCCTCAAATAGTAATAGCAGTCACAGTTGCAACCAAAATGTAATAAGGCTACCAATGTATGGGATGTTTAAATAGTTAAGACTTTGAATTGTCAAAATCTAGTCATGCAAATCCATCGGTCCAGTGAACCGGAGTGCGACGGTGCATGGTAGAATTTTATAGCATAACTTCATGTGAATTTGTGGATCCATTTCATATTTTTGGATTATTTCTTTCAATGAAAGACTCAAACTTTACATTAAAGGGGATGAATTTTAGAAATAGGTTGGATTGTTTGTGTCTTTAATCTTGTTGGTTTTTGAGAAAATTGTGATAGCTTATTTTTAGTTTTCCTTCTAAGAAATAAAATCTTTTCTGAAGTGTCTAATTATCATGCATGAAGCGAGGCTGATCGAATCATATCTATCTATAATATATAAAGTGAATAGGGCAATGAATAGTGCCAATTTGGTGTCACGGCTTCAACAAAAATATTAGGACAAAATTGCCCCTCAACCAAAAAAATCTGAAAGCAGTCCAATATAATATATCAAATAATGCATGGGTAATTTGGTAATTTGGTCATTATAAAATATAATATAACTATAAGTGGGAAGAGAGAAAAGAATAAAAAAAAAATGAAAGGATAAGTGAAAGTTGATGGTGCCCAAGTGAAGAAGAAAGAAAAATATAATAAAAAATAAGGAAAATCATGAATGTTGTGTCTTAAGAGGCGCGTAGCACTGGTGATAAATTAGTACATTTTATTTTATTTTTAAATTAGTACCTTACAAGTTACAATAGACTAGCAATAATGTGATTCAATCAGATGTTCATGAAATATTATTTTCTCTATTTTTAAATACGTTCAAAACATCTTAAGAGGCATGTAATGCCGGTTATAAAAAAAAAAAGCTTTTCAGACGCGGATAATAATGTGATTAAATTAGTTGTCAAATGATTTTTTTTTTTTTTTAACAAACAATATTATTTACACTAAGGGGAAGGGGTGGACTTAGCCTTACAATGGACTAGCAATAATGTGATTCAATCAATTGTTTATTGAATATTATTTTCTCTATTTTTAACGTAAATTCTATAGAGACTGATTTTATTATGTGAATTCAACTGCTTTAATTGGTTTATGAGAGATTTCTTCTAGTATAATCTAAGATTATTCGTTTACTTCAAATATTTGATTTTTCTTTTGTTAATATGCATATAAATACATTTAAAATATATAAATCACGCGTAACACGCCATGATTCAAAAAATACTTTATGCAAGTGCACGATGGCTAGTGTTTAATCAAAAGACAGAAACCAAAAATATTTTATAAAGTACAGGTTATGACAAATTTAAGAACTCTTCGCCTAATCCCTTAATGGAGTACTAGATCATTGCTTAGATCACATAACGAATTTAATAAAAAATAAAAAATAGAAAAAAAAAGGTCAGCAGGGAGTCTTGTTCCTCAACTCCATCCTGAACTCCAAAACAAATTTTAACGTCATAATTTTTTTAGTAGCAATTGTATCTATGATCCTTTAATTTTAACTCAAACATAGCAATAATCTCTTAACTAAAAATTCATAACTATTTGTTCCTTAACTCATCAAAATATGCATTTATAGTCATTTTCATCAACTCTATCAGAAGCACCACCAAAATGAGTTGCGTTGCAAGGACCATTACTACAACTGAGTTAAATTTGAAAAACCATTGCTACAATTGAGCTAAAGTTGAGGGACCATTTCTCTCATAAGGTTAAAGTTGAGCGACCATTGTTACAAATTTTCTCATTTGGTTTTCCATATTTTCTCCTTCATTCAACCTGACGTGCGTGGCACATGACTTATTTTGAAGGGATTTCTAACCGAGTTGATGGAAATGACCATAGCTGGACATTTTGATGAGTTAAGGGGTCAATGGTCATGAATTTTTAATTGAGAGATCATTACTCCAATTAAGTTAAAAGTTAGAGATCATTATTATAATATTCTCTATTTTTTTATGATTAATACCAACTGTTTAAATTAACCAATTAAAATAAAAAAATAAAACATAAAAACTGAAAAAAATCTTCAATATACAGAGAGCTCGTAACCAACTTCGACTCCTCTACTAAAATACCATCAAGTGTTAATAAGTGTTTTAACAAGATTCAACAAAATTGTTTATATTTTAAGACTTTAGAGTTTGACATATAGATATAATGATACTTTACTAAATGCACCACTGACATATCATTTAAAAAAATGTTGCTAAATTTATGTTGTCGGCTAGTTCATATATGATTACGTGTCGAACCAAAATAAATATTACGATTATACATTTTTAAAGGTGGAAGGGGTATGGCTAGCTCAATGCACCAGGCTAGTATAGCCGTTTCCCAGTTTCCATGAAGTACGACAGTACCTTTCAGCATAAAACAAAACCGTTGAGTCAATATTGACCACATATTACCAACACGTCAGCAACCACATTTACTCCCATATCAATTAGGAAACGTACTCCCAGCTTCGAAGACATGCATGGCTAGGTGCATGCACCAACGCGTATATATAAGCAGGTTAGCTAGCTTGGGTATTCACATCAACAAGAAATATGGCAGCTGATCCCATCGGAGGAGTTATTGTTGAAATTACTACTTACACCACAAGAAGCTCAGCCTCAGCTCAAGTTTTTCCCGACACAACAAGCCCCTCAAACCTAGATATTACAAGTACAAATTGGGAAGGTAGTGAGCTCAATCCACAGGACGCGTGGCTACCCGTCACTGAGTCCAGGAATGGCAATACCTACTATGCTACCTTCCATTTACTCTGTTCAGGAATTGGAACTCAAGCCCTTTTACTACCTCTTGCATTTGCCACTCTTGGATGGTAAGCAATAACCCTTTACTTGCTTCAAGCCAGTGATTTTTCACACTTGTTTTTTCTGGTTTACCGTAGACAAAAGTCTAAGATATTCAGTTTGAAATGTAAATGATTCATTCATAACTAACACCAGTAACTTTTCTCAATGGTTGCAGGGCATGGGGAATTATATGCTTCTCACTAGCATTTGTGTGGCAAATCTACACCAAGTGGCTTCTCGTACATCTACACGAATCTGAAAATGGATTTCGTAACAGTAGATACCTTCACCTTGCAGTAACGGCCTTTGGTTAGTAAACTGTACATCAAGCTCATATAACAATTAAACTAAAGAAGAGTTATATGCACACACTCTGAAATTTAATCTCCTACCATAATTTGAAGGCTACAACATTTGCTAGTCATATATATTAAGACATTTCAAAACTAGCCCTCTATATGTTATTTATAGAGGGCTTTGTCCTCTTTAGTCATCAAAGAGCAGTATAAAATTCATTGCTTGGGTGTGAAGAATTTTTGTTTGAATAGAAGCCCACAAAGATAAATGGATAGTTTCCATTCTTTTTCAGGTAAAAAGTTAGGGATGATTCTAGCAATGTTCCCAGTTATCTATCAATCAAATGGTGCTTGTGCACAGCTGATCATCGTAGGAGGTGGAACCTTGAAGCTTTTCTTCAAAACTGTGTGTGAGGATGGAGCCACTTGCCATCCATTGACCGGTACCGAGTGCTTCTTGTTGTTTACATGCATGGCTGTGGTTCTCGCCCAATTTCCCAACTTGAACTCCGTAGCTAGACTCTCCTTGATCGGTGCCATCGCATCAGTTGTATATTGCACTACTGTTTGGACTCTTTCAGTTGGAAAAGGCAGGGACCATGACTACCCATCATATGATCCACCAGCGATGGAGTCCACCATAGATATATTTGGTGGCAAACTGAATGCGGTTGGCATTATTTTTCTTACATTCAGAGGTCACAATGTAATTCTTGAGATACAGGTGAGCCTCCTTGCTAATTGTAAGATTAATTTTATGTTTCATTAGTTTTCTTGAAACTTTGGGTGGGTTTTCTATATGCTATGTGCTGTGGCCATGTCGAAGAAGGGTTCATTGGGCTCTGACACTGTTAGTAAATTCCTTAGCTTGCTAGTTTATACTTGTGACTTCTTAGTACTAATTATCACCGTACGTCCCCAGACGTTCAACGGATTGCATTATCCGTGTATTTTGTCAACACTTTTGATAGTTGGTCATATCGGCTAATATCAATAGTGTATTATGGACGGTACTCAACACCGGCTAGCTACTGATGCCCTACCATCAGTGGCGGAGCCAAGATTATATAACAATAGGGTCATGATAAGTAAGTGTAAAATTAAGCATATTTTTGTTTATAGTTTGTCCACGTAGTAATATTGTATTTTTTGTTTATATGTAAAGCGCTAACAAAAAGTAAAAGAAAATATCAAGCACCACACATAGTAAGAAGCCACGAATCAAGAAGTCAATACATCCAGGAAATATGCAGTTAAGGACATAAGTGAAAATTAGAACACAAGTTTTTTTGGGTCAATTAATAAGAATTTGAGTAAAGCACATTGTAAGGGACAGAGAAAATCTAAATTAAGAAGAAGATGCACCACAAAAGAAGAAGATAGATGAAAGAAAGAAGAAAATTGAAGCAGCAGCAGCAGAGAGGAGACCGTTGAGAAACAAAAAGCTAACCTACAAACCATTTATATTTCCCAAACTGATAGGGGTCAAGACAAAACAAAAGAGGGAAAACATTGGGTCATTGGGGTCATGTGAGCTCAATGACCCCAGTGTGGCTCGCTAGTGCCTACCATCAAGTTGGGTAATTTGTGCAATGTATCTATCAATATATGTAGAGGTGATGAAGTTCACCAACTTATGCTGCAGGGCACATTACCATCAAACCCCAAATACCCAATACATGAGCGAATGTGGAGAGGAGTGACTATAGCTTGTGCACTCATAGCCGTGTGTTTTCTTCCTCTGGCCATAGGTGGATTTTGGGCTTTCGGCAACAAGGTAAGAGCGTATTATATTTTGATTTAAATATGCTTAGTCACTTCAATCGCAATGAATAGTTTTTTTATATCATCAAAATGTATTTCGATTTATGCAGGTACCCACTTCCTATAGAGGAGTATTAATCTTGGTTTCACAATTCCATGGACATAAAAACACTTCAAAATTTGTGCTTGGATCATTTTGCATGCTTGTAGTGATACACTGCTTAAGCACATTCCAAATCTATGGCATGGTGGCTTTTGATAATCTGGAGTCAAAGTACACTGTCAGGAAGAACAAGCCGTGTCCAAGGTGGCTTCGCGTAGCTTTACGCATTTTCTTCGGAGGAGTGGAATTCTTCATAGCAGTTGCTCTTCCATTCTTGGGAAGCCTGGCACCTCTAATCGGAGGGTTGACATTGCCTTTGGCATATGCTTACCCATGTTTCATGTGGATTTCAATCAAGAAACCAAAGCAAAAAGGAGCAGTGTGGTGGATTAACATAGGACTTGGATGCTTAGGCTTGGCTTTGAGTGTCATTTTAGTTGTTGCAGCAGCTTGGAATTTAGCTGACAAAGGTCTAAATGCCAACTTCTTCAAGCCTTAAAATTCATACTGAAACTGAGCAAATTGTGTAATTATTATGTTTGAAATTGCACTACAAAAAAAGTAGTCATTACTGACGAATTTTTCTTAGGGCCCTAATAAACCATCCTAAAAAGAACATTTTGCAATCATAAAATATGGGTTGTCAGTAACATGGCATGAAACAAATTTTTATTACCAACACACTTAATGTCCTCAGAAAAAGTCCCAAGTTTCGTCGGAAATGCACTTTTGTTTGGCAAGAAGAATTGGCACCAGTTGTATTAACGACGAGTAAAGTTCTTATCGGAAATAGAATGGTTATTTCAGAAGGTTTAATCATGTTGACGAAATTGATTTAGTATTTTTGAGGGAAAAAAAGTCCTCTCGGTAATGTTTTTATATTTTTTATGAAAAAAAAAAATCCTCTCGGTAACGCTTTTATATTTTCGAGGGTGATTAATTGTTGCCGGAAGTAATCATATTTTTCTTGACAAAATTTTTTCTTTATCAAAATAACTTTTTAAGGCATATGGTATTGTTGGAATCAATTATCACATGTGTCGTTGGAATATTCTTGAAATAAGTTTGATGCTTAATTTAAATTTTACAATAAATAGATCATATAACTTAGAATACATATGGGAAAAAAACACAAAACCGTATTAAAATAGTACTATCCATTAGTGCAAATATTTTAAATTGAAGATCGAATTTGTTTGTCGTACTCTTATAGGGATGAGGAGTGTAGTTGTAAAAAATCAGCAAAATTGGAGTTAAAATAACCATTAAATCGTGAGTTTTCGTTTATAACCGTTGAAAGATTTCATCCCATTACCTAATATCTGAATGTCCTTTTTTTGCAATTTTTTACGTATGCGATCTTGGAGCATATGCAAACAAGTTTGACGGGTGGATCTTTAAAACTAGTTTTGCAGAATGTGTAACCCTTCAAAACGATATATTCAACAAACATTTGAAGTTTATTTTATACTTCCATTAAGTAAAACATAATAATTTATGGTATCCACTAGTGTAAATATTTTAAATTGAAGATCAAATTCGTTCATCGTACTCTTATAGAGTTGAGGAGTGTAGTTGTAAAAAATCAGCAGTTAAAATAATCGTTATATCGTGAGTTTTCGTTTATAACCGTCGAAAGATTTCATCTCATTACCTAATATCTGAATGTCTGTTTTTTGTAATTTTTTATTTATGCGATCTTGGAGCATATACAAAAAAAGTTTAACAGTTGGATCGCTAAAACTAGTTTTGTAGAAGTATCCCTTTAAAAACGATAGATTCAACAAACACTTGGAGTTTATTTTTTACTTCCATTAAGTAGAACATAATAATTTGTTGTATCCACTGGTAAAAATATTTTAAATCAAAGATCGAGTTCATTCATCGTACTCTTATAGTGTCACATCCCGGCCCGGGGTGCACCACTTACCGGGCCCGCTCCACTACCGTAGCACGATATTGTCCGCTTTGGGCCCCAACCACGCCCTCAAGGTTTTGTTTTTGGGAACTCACACGAGAACTTCCCGATGGGTCACCCATCCTGGGAGTGCTCTCGTGCGCTACTCGCTTAACTTCGGAGTTCCCATGGAACCCGAAGCCAGTGAGCTCCCAAAAGGCCTCGTGCTAGGTAGGGATGGGAATATGCATATAAGGATCACCCCCTGGGCGATGTGGGATGTCACATATAGGGTTGAGGAGTGTAGTTGTAAAAAATCAGCAAAATTAGAGTTAAAATAACCGTTAAATCTTGAGTTCTTCCTTATAACCGTCAAAAGGTTTCGTCCCGTTATCTAATATTTGAATGCCTGTTTTTTGCGATTTTTTACATATGCAGTCTTGGAACATGTACAAACAAGCTTGACGGTTGGATCGTTGAAACTAGCTTTGTAAAATGTGTATCCCTTCAAAATGATAGATTCAACAAACACTTGGAGTTTATTTTATACTTCCATTAAGTAGAACGTAATAATTTGTGGTATCTACTAGTACAAATATTTTATATTGAAGATCGATTTCATTCATCGTACTCTTATAGGATGCAAATATTTTAACAATTAGATCGTTGAAATTTATTTCATAGAATGCATATCCCATTAAAACAATAGATTAAAATAGAATCATACATTTTGACAAAAAAAAAAAATATATATATATATAGAATCATTCATAATTAAAAAATTTGGAGGAGGCGGGAGACAAAAATTTTGGCATGGCACCCAAAAACTTGATTTCCAAAGAGAGCACACATCGCTGTTTTGTCCACGCGTGCTTGAAGGCCACGCGCCTGACATAAAAAAATAAAAACAACGGCTGACGTCGCCCTGACGTCACACCCACTTCGGGCTCTCGGACTGGCAACTCGTGCCGGACCTCTCCCTAGAGCTAGGCCTGTCCCTCGGACTACCACACGCTGGACCAAATTAGTCGGGCTCTCTGGCCCCGTTCACAGGCCTGTCCCCAGAGCAAAAGCTCCCGCTGGAGCTGCTCTATAGCTTGTGCACTCGTAGCCATGTGTTTTCTTCCTCTGGCCATAGGTGGATTTTGGGCTTTCGACAACAAGGTAAGAGCAAATTATGTTTTGATTTAAATATGCTTAGTCACTTCAATCGCAATGAATAGTTTTTTTATATCATCAAAATGTATTTCGATTTATGCAGGTACCCACTTCCTATAGAGGAGTATTAATCTTGGTTTCACAATTCCATGGACATAAAAACACTTCAAAATTTGTACTTGGATCATTTTGCATGCTTGTGGTGATACACTGCTTAAGCACATTCCAAATCTTTGGCATGGTGGCTTTTGATAATCTGGAGTCAGAGTACACTATCAGGAAGAACAAGCCGTGTCCAAGGTGGCTTCGCGTAGCTTTACGCATTTTCTTCGGAGGAGTGGAATTCTTCATAGCAGTTGCTCTTCCATTCTTGGGAAGCCTGGCACCTCTAATCAGAGGGTTGACATTGCCTTTGGCATATGCTTACCCTTGTTTCATGTGGATTTTAATCAAGAAACCAAAGCAAAAAGGAGCAGTGTGGTGGATTAACATGGGACTTGGATGCTTAGGCTTGGCTTTGAGTGTCATTTTAGTTGTTGCAGCAGCTTGGAATTTAGCTGACAAAGGTCTAAATGCCAACTTCTTTAAGCCTTAAAATTCACACTGAAACTAAGCAAATTGTGTAATTATTATGTTTGAAATTGGTTCGCTTCATTTTTTTTTTTAACAAACAATATTATCTACACTAAGGTGGAGGGGGTGAGCTTAGCCTGACAATGAGCTTGTAATAATATGGTTCAACTTCACCTTTGACGAGAATTGAACTTCAAAACCTCTTATTTACAAGTGAAGTAGAATACCACTGATCATAGTATTAAGTGGTTTCATCTTCTTAACACACACACACACACATATATATGATGTGACCTTTTAGGCCATACAACATATCACTCATTCATTCTTACGAGTGTTTTAGCTGTTAGATTTAATTTATACGATTATTAAATCTTTTATTTTCAATCTCAATAACTCATTTTTCGTACTACATAACACTACGTAGTATTGAAGAAAAATTGTTGACCTTAATGACTTGTTCGTCGGCTTTACTTTTTCATAGGCTTAAATTTCTAAAAAGATGGAACATAAGTATTGAATCAACTATAATTTTAGGGGGCCGGTCTCTCTGTGGCCTGGTTGCTTTGTGTTTCACATGACGTCCATGGGGTCATTAGCTCGACCGGCACAAAGGAAAAAAAAAACTATAATTTTAGAGATGTATTATTCATACATCTTTTTTTATTTTTCATATACTCCTTATTAATTTATGTCTTTTGTTCTTTTTTAATTTAATTCATCCGACGATTGCAAATTAAAAGATTATATATAAAATTAAAAAAGAATGTGGATAGCACATTCCTAACTTTATTTTCTTGACATAAGAAAGTGGAAATATTCTGTAAGAAGGTTTGCTAAGTATCAATTTTTCAAGTGTTCGACCACAGTTTTACAAGTGTCAATTGGGATCATGCTGTGGTCCAAAATGGCAACATTTATGACATGGATGGCAATCAAATTGGCTCCAAAATAGATTATTGTGCTTACCTAGCCACTATCTATGATAAAGTTTGTTGATTTTAAGTTCAAGTGCTGAATGATACCCTTTCAAACGAGTGCGCGCCATACCCTTCATCACCAACAGCGTCAATGAGAATGGACACATAAATGCATAACAAATCGGCACCTAAGGGACCTCCAAACTCCAATCACATCAAATTTACTTTTCTTATAAGGGCGCCACACTTTCCTTTGGTGGTATGTTGAGTCCTCACAGCCATAACTTTTCTGCCAGCTGGCCTATTCATGGCATGCGTTTGAAATTGCAGCCAACAAAAGCCGGAAGATATCCTCTCAAAATCTCTTCCATCTAATCTTCCTTATCAAATAATCCGAACATTTAAAATATGATTTAACGACTAAAGTTATTATAATTTTTAAAATAAGCCCGTGTTTTTATTCATTTGATCAAATTTCAAGGGTTCAAATTGTTTGATAAGGAGAATTAAGTGGATGGGATGCAAAGAGGATCCCTTTCCACAAAAACTTACATATTCTCTGCATCATTTGCCCCTTAATTTCTTGATTTTTCTTTTCAAGGAAGAAAGTTAGTATTATAGATTATAGATAGTGTCCGGGGCCTAGACTTCTAGTTCTAACCCAGACTTTAAACTCCAAAACTTGGAAACCTGTTGCAAGGTGATAGATGGTCTGAAAAGAGTTCTACTTTAAAAGAGTATTCCTTACATTTCTCTTAACAGGGTACTACTGTTATTTGCGTAAAACAACTAAGGTTATGAACTTAATGAATTGAGACTGACGAAAATTATTGTAATCATGAAAGACATATAATTGTGTATAATTACTGTGATACATGGAGAAGCCACAATTGAAAAAAAAATGACTACAAAAGTTATATAAATGGTAGGGGTAAATTACCGTTTGACCCCTTAGATTATTAGTTCAGTCGAAATTGATCTTCTAAATTATTTTTTTTAGTAAATTAATCTCTTGAACTATTTGAAATATGTCAATTAACCCCTTGTCTCTAGATTCTATCCATTATTCTATCAAATTTAAGGGCAAATTAGTCTTTTTACAATAAATTATTGCATGTCACTTATAACCACTAATAAAATTATAACATGTTGACACATATTAATGTGTAATGATAATGTGAAATGGTCTGTTATGTAAACGTTTGATTTTTTTCTATTTTTTATTATGTTATAAGTTTTTGAATTATTATATGTTCACATGACATTATTTTATTGATAGTTATAATTAAAAAGTGAGAATTGATGATAAAAAGTCTAACTTGCTCTTGAATTTGATGGAATAGGGAACGGAATCTAATGGTAATGGGTTAATTTATTGATTTTAAATAGTTTAGGAAGTTAATTTACAAAAAAATAGTTTAAGAGGTCAATTTCAACTAAAGTAATCATTTAGGAGGTCAAACCACAATTTACCCAAATGATAGAGAAAGCCATTTATGAACCACAATAACTAGTGTATAATTACTGTTATACATGGCAAGTTTCATGGCCCCACCCATGAACTAAATTTTTTTTTCTTAGAAGGGAACAGCTAAACTATACAGCAACACTAGTGATGGCCAACCATGCATATTGGTTCTACGGCTCATTTTTGAAGACGACATATTGAAAGAAATGCAGTACTGCTTTGCGTCGTGAAACTTGAATTGATTGGTAACAATTATGCTAAGAGTATGCATGATATTATTTTGATGACTTGATAGGCATATAACATTAAGGGTGAAGTACAAAAAACTACCTTAATTATTGGTATCACGATACTTTCATACCTCATCTTTTAAAATTAACAATATCATACCTCATTTTTAGAATTTGGTTTAAGGTTATACCTTACGTTACTTAGCCGTTTACTTTTCAATTAAATACTAACGTGGCTTGATCTGGATCTCACTTTCTATTAAAAAATTATTAAAATATAAAAAACTATATAATTTTTAAATATTAAAAAAAAAAATTCCCACTTTCCTCCTCCTTCTTCCTCCTTCTTCCTCCTTCTTTTGCAGATTCAGGTTTTTTTTTTTTTTCCTTCTTCTTCTTCTTCTTCCTTCTCCTCCTCCTCCTCCTCCTCCTCCTTCTTCCTCCTCCTTTTGCAGATTCGGGTTTTTTTTTCTTCTTCTTCTTCTTCTTCCTCCTTCTTTTGCAAATTTGGGTTTTTTTTCTTCTTCTTCTTCCTCCTCCTCCTTCTTCCTCCTTCTTCTTCTACTTCCTCTTCTTCCTCCTCCTCCTTCTTCTTATTCCTCCTTCTTCTTTTAAAGATTCGGATTTTTTTTCTTCTTCTTCTTTCTCCTCCTCCTCCTTTTCTTCTTCTTCCTCCTTCTTCGTCTTTTCTTTCTG
>NW_025999643.1:0-34332 GCF_019419815.1 Pyrus x bretschneideri
TGATAGGAGCATATTCATGCGACTTAAATGGCTTGTTCTCATGCATTTACGTTATGTTTCTTTAGTTATTTTAGTCCTTTATGCTTCTTTTGTGTGTTTTCAGGTTCTAAGGGCAAAGTATGCAAAATGGTGCATTTTGGTGCATTTTGGAGTAGTTTGGGGCGTTAAATGGATTGCATATACTTGAAGCCAAGTAGATGGACGAAATTGAAGACCAAAGGAGGCCCTTTGTACCAGAAATTCACACCAACACTCCCCTTTGCCGTGCATCCAACCAAGCCACATGCATTTCCACTCTTTAATCACATGCTTTCCCAACAAATAATTCAGCCATTCCACATGCTATTTCAGCCATATGCACCCATAATCATTCAACCAACTTTGCACATGTTGGAAGTATGCCCACAAAGCCACTCATTTGATGTAATAGCTTTTTGGAATACTTAATGTATTAAACTTTTATATGTTTAATGAAGGGCAAAACTTATTGTTAATCACTATTTATTGTATCTTGTGTTTAAGCAATAAGGGAATCCAAGGAATGTATTTGATCTAAGAGACAAGTGATTTAAGTTAGTTAAATTAACGAGACCTTTCTCTTATGTTCATTCCTAAAACGTTCATAGCCATAGGATTGCCAATTGGGCATTGACAATCCGCTAAGGTTAGTATGTGTTATGTCGACTCAAGCGTGAGTATGAACTAGTCTCAAGTCATTTGGTGTTGGACACTAAGGCAAACACATAGGTGCTCGAAAGAGTAATCGAGTACACTGAACAACGATCAAACGAGAGTTCGAACATACATGTCATGTGAGAACTCAATAGTTGCAATATGCAAAGTAGTCCTTTGACCTGAGGCATCGTTGATGTCTAATGGTTAGGTCCTTGATCTTTGATTATGTCAACGGCATTCCATTGGAGTGTCCACGACATTGTTGGGGTCAAGCTATCTAGTCATGTAGGCATATGAATGCACAACAAGGGATCTCTAACCTTCCATGGTGGAAGGAGAATACTCTAAGATATGATTCGAGAGTCTTTGGCCAAAGCATATGAATATGACTAAGGAAGCTTGTTCCAAATCTTATTCAATTGAATCATATAGAGAAGTATCACATTGGATAGTAGACATGAAACAAACTATCACTTAAACAATGTGATTAAGAGTATTGTATTAGAGAAGGACCGTATTGCATTGTAGTTGTAACTGGATAGGTTCTCCAACCACTTCTACTTAGCTTGGGTAACCATGACATGCTGCTAGGCGTCACCCATGGTTTGTGGAAGCCCTAAAGATTAGCAAACACTAATTTTAAGGGAGAATTGAAATGTGGTTTCAATTCACAATCGATCGTTAAGAGTAACATCGCCCACTACCTCGCTAATTGAAACCTAATGGATCGTACACCGAGTAAGGATATAAGTGAAGAAATTATATGAAATGGATAAGCAATTAAATGGTTTAATTGAAGAATGGTCAAGATTAATTAAATAGTTAATTAATTATACGAAACGTTCGTATTGGGCGTTTAAGTTAGTTTTGGGCTTCGGGGCACAAAAACGTTTTGGGCCACAAGGCCCATTATGTTTAAGTTGTATGACAACTAAAACAAAATGGGCAATTAAGCCCAATAACAACATATGGCCGGCCATAAGGGTGAAGGGTAGCAAACTTGTATTAATTACAAGTTTGCCACTCATATGAAATGAAGTATAAAATCAACATTATAGCTTTGTTTCAAATTAGGGTTTTCTAATTGAATTTGGGTGAAACATATTCTCTCATTTTCTACATAGAGGCCGGCCATTTTAGGGGAGAAACATCTAGCAATCTTTTCTTCCCTAAGTCATCCATTTCATCTTCACACTACATCTTTGGTGTGGAGACTTAGAGACACCAAACCTTTGGTGTTTTGGAGAACAAATCCTCAAATCCTCAAAGAAGAAAAGGAGCACTAAAAGGGAGGAAATCACAAGGAAGATCCAAGGAGCAAGGAGGTGACTTGAAGGCCCTCCACTTGGGTGAATCCCTTGTGCAATCAAGGATGAGCTTCAAGGGTAAAGAATCTCTAAATTCTTATTCTCTTTAATATTGTTAAAGAGTCTTATGGTTCACCATATACTAGGCTTTGAAAGTCATGGGTTTTATGAATTTTTTTTGAATGCATGCCTACTTTAAAGTGTTATTAGTTTGCATATGTATTCAAATATTCTTACATGTTCTTAGCTAGGACAAAATTTTTCCTTCAAGTGGTATCAGAGCCTAGGCCTAGTTTATGGTGGATCCTTTTGGGTTTTGTGATTTTTCATAATATGTGATTTAAATGTTGTAAATGTTACAAGCTTTGTTCTTGCTTTGAATATAAATTTTGTTTGAAAATTTAGCATCTCAAATGTTGTAGATGTAGTTCATACAAGCATGAATATTGGAACTAAAATTTGGTACCAAGTATTTTGGGATTTTCGGCCAAATCCAAAGGGTGATTTTTTGGGTTCATGTTAGGCTTGTTAAAATGGTTTTAAAGTGCTTTTTGGAACCCCTAAGTACCCTAGGATATTAACCCTCTTTTGAGTTGTGAAAATTTGAGTTTTTGGTGAAAGAAAACATCCATGGAGCTATTATGAGTTTTCATGTATGTTCTTCATATTTCCTGAAGTTCTTACCAAGAACAAAAAGTTTTGAAGTTTTGATTCAAAAGTTTTATGTTTTACATAAAGTTTTGATTATTAGTTGATGGGTGATGATTATTGGTGAGAAATGATTAAATGGCTTTAATTATGTCAAAGATATATTTTTGAATATTAGTTGATGGGTGATGATTGATGGTAAGAAATGATTAAATGGCTTTAATTATATCAAAGATATATTTTCTTTTCAAACCATCCCCACCATCTTTAATCTCACCCACCAAAATCCACTTACAAATTTTTTTTTTATCAAAAATCTCAATGTTTCTATCCTTGGCCGGCCACCCCTCTAGTGGGGTACTTTTGTGCAATTATATAAAGTTTTGATACTTTTGTGTATTTGTATTTTGGTCCAAAAGTTTGTGTTTTTTGCAAAATGGCCCAAATAAAATGAGAACAAAAATTGTTTTGTCTCTTTAATGAGAATTGGATTTTCATTATATTTAGTTCCATTTAAATCAATTCTATGGATCCAAAAACCAATTATTTAAAGTTGCTTTCTTAGTTAATTTGATTGATTAAGAAAAGGGTGATTATGAACCAAATGCCTCGATAATTGAGCTATGTGATTGGCCGATTTACATTATGAATGCTTGGTTTTTTTTTTAAGTAATGTAGATTTGAATGTAATTTGATTAATTCAAGTTGTTGTATTGGGCATAAGTCCTTCAATTTGTTGTAAAGGGCATAAGCCCATTATTTGTGTTGTAAAAGGGCATAAGCCCTTCTTATTATTTCATGTATTCCTCTTTATTTATATGTATGCAAATTGGAATAGTTGGGTCCAACGCCTAACAGGAAATAACGGTTTAATTGGATTAAACGCGTAACTAAAATCAACAACTATCTACCTTAAACCCAAGGTCCAACACAAGGCTCGTGTTGGATCAAATCAAACGGTTCATAATCATCCTAAAACCTAATATGACTATATAGTCCATATGAGGATGCAATGCGTTCGTTAGTAGTTCCATATAGTCTCGCTTGTTTCAAACGAAACAGTGGGAGTATTATATGCTACTAAATCATATTAACTTGGACCAATAGTTATGATAGGGCCATGTTCTTTTAATATGATTAAAATGTTTTTGATGTAGCCCAAAACTACTCCCTCAACAAACGAATATTAAGTTGATAAACGAGAGATGTTTTGAACATTTCTTCGTAGGCCTTCCACCGTGGTGGGCTCCAATCGTTTGTGACTTGTACACCGGCTTCACCTTATCATGGGGGAGTACAAAGTGCATGCTTGCACTCAGGAGGAGTCCATAAACATATGATGAGGTAAGTGTAGGCAACGAGGATAGCCAACATCGTATCATCGTGAGGTTATTCTTGAACCCCTACACGAACTAAGCATGGTGGGAATAACTTAACTAAGTGCAATAGTGCCAACATCGTATCATCGTGAGGCAACATTCTCTAGAGGCCAAACAAGATGGGTAATTACAAACGTTGTAAATGAGTAAAGCGTTATTCTCTCATCATTATTTTTGCTAACCAACATCGTATCATCGTGAGGTGGGCTTGGTAATGGTGAGTCTCCCATGCCCCGCTAAGAGTTCAATATAACTCTCGAATTCCATTGAGGGATGTGGAGTTTGCCAAAAATAGTGGGTGGTACTATTTGATTCAAGACCCAATCAAGTAGTTAATCAACAATCTAATACGATTTCTGTTATGTTATGTAGTTAACGACATGCCTAAAATACTGCCCACCATTATACTTGACAAAATGGCCCAAGACTTTTTCCTTGCATATCTCTCGGATGATTTCACTAAGTTTATTGTAAACTATAAAGTGAATAGATTCGATCATACTTTTAACGAGATGATTGACATGTGCTGTAAATTTGAAAAAGGTTTCAAAAAGGACAGTGGGAGTGAGAATGCAAAAACAAGGAAAATGTTATGTAAGAAGAAGGCAAAGAAATCCAAAGGAACATGCTTTCATTGTGGAAAGGATGAACGTTGGAAGAAGAAATACAGGGTGCGCATTGCGAGCCTTATGACACGAACTTTTGAAGAGACTATTTCGGTCATAGAAAGTGCTTTTACAGTGAGCTCCAATTCCTGGATATTTGATTCAGGCGCTAGTCAACATATCTGTAATACGATGCAGGGACTAGCAGGGAGCAAGACACTACGTAATGGGGAGATGGTTGTGCGAGTTGGGAACGGCGCTAAAATCTCTGCAAAAGCAATAGGCACCTACATGCTTAACCTACCCTCTGGGGAAGTCCTGGAACTTAAAAATTGTTTATATTTTCCTTCATGTATAAAGAATTTGATTTCTATCTCTAAACTTTTACGAGATGGGCACTCAGTATTGTTTGACAAAATGAGTTGCACTTTATACTTGAACGGTCGTATTATCTCTCATGGTAATATGATAGAGGGACTTTTTCACCTAGAGACGAATAGTGGGATGCACTGTATTGAAAGCGGGAATACCTCAAAACCCAAAAGGGCTAGAGAAGAAGTTAACCAAGAAAGGATGTGGCATCTTAAACTTGGACATGTGAACCTTGAAAAGATTCGCAAGATGTCGAAAGACGGATATGTCCGCCCATTAGGTAATGACCAGATGGGTACTTGTGAATGCTGTTTGAAAGGGAAGATGACCAAATCTCCATTCACTGGGAAAGGAGAGCGTGCCACTGAAATTCTAGGGTTAATCCACACTGACGAATGTGGACCTATGTCTACTACGTCGAGAGGAGGTTTCTCCTACTATATCACATTCACCGACGATCACTCTCGGTTTGGCTATGTGTATCTTATAAAGTACAAGTCAGAATCCTTTGAAAGGTTCAAAGAATTCAAGAATGAAGTTGAGAAGCAAACTGGGAAACAGATAAAAATCCTAAGATCAGATCGAGGGGGTGAATATCTGAGTAATGAATTCCTAGATTATCTCAAAGAGTGTGGAATAAAATCACAGTGGACTCCACCGGGAACTCCACAACTTAATGGAGTTTCTGAAAGGAGAAATCGAACCTTGATGAACATGGTTCGTTCTATGATGAGTTCCGCTGATCTACCAGTAACATTTTGGGGATACGCTCTATATACAGCAGCTTACTTGCTTAATAGAGTACCTTCCAAATCAGTTTCACAAACGCCCTATGAGATATGGCATGGAAGAAAGCCAAGTCTTAATCACATTAAGATTTGGGGTTGTGAAGCATATGTCAAGAAGCTTGAAGCTACTAAGCTTGAAGCGAGATCAGAAATGTGCTATTTTGTGGGATATCCTAGAGAAACTATGGGATATGAGTTCTACCATCCTGACAACCAGAAAGTCTTTGTCGCCAGAACTGCTAAGTTTCTAGAGGACGAATTTGTTCTCAAAGAAACTATAAGTAAAACGATGGAAATTAATGAGATTAAAGATGAAACACAAACAAGCACAAGACATATTGACAACCCTGTTCCTGGACCCCAAGCTCCACGTAGATCTGAAAGGGTTAGTAAGCCACCTAAGAGGTATGGCTTAGACAATGACTTTGCAGAATTGTACTTTCTGGGTGACAATGACACAAAGGAGGACCCTAGGGACTACAAAGAAGCAATGTCCGACATTGATTCAAAGAGATGGCATGAGGCCATGAAATCCGACATGGATTCCATGTATCAAAATCAGGTCTGGACTCTTGTAGACCCTCCAGAAGGTATAGTACCTGTTGGAAATAAATGGGTATTCAAGAGGAAGATAGGCGTTGATGGGAACGTGGAGACTTATAAGGCTAGACTAGTAGCCAAGGGTTACAGGCAACGAGAAGGGATTGACTATGAAGAAACTTTCTCTCCTGTAGCCATGATTAAGTCCATTCGGATTTTGCTTGCTATAGCTGCGTACCATGATTATGAAATCTGGCAAATGGACGTGAAGACAGCCTTTCTGAACGGCTACCTAGAGGAAGAGCTTTATATGGCTCAACCCGAAGGTTTCGTGTCCAAGTCTGAAAAGACTAAGGTATGCAAGCTTCAGAGGTCCATTTATGGACTTAAGTAAGCCTCCAGGAGCTGGAACATTCATTTTGATACTGAAATCAAATCGTTTGGTTTTACTCAAAACGAAGACGACAATTGTGTTTATCAAAAAGTCGTTGGGGAAGCAGTTGTATTCCTAGTGTTATATGTAGATGACATATTACTATTCGGGAATGACACTGCAGTACTTTCTTCTGTAAAAGTGTGGTTGTCCAAAACCTTCCACATGAAAGATTTAGGAGATGCATCTTATGTACTTGGGAAAAAGCTCTATCGTGATAGATCCAGAAAATTAATTGGATTATCCCAATCTATGTACATTGATAAGGTGCTAAGTAGGTTCCAGATGGAACAATCTAAGAAAGGTTTTCTTCATGTGAGACATGGAATTCACCTTTCTAAGTCCATGGGACCTAAGACTCCTGAAGAGATACGGCAAATGAATACTATTCCTTATGCTTCTGCCATAGGAAGTCTCATGTATGCCATGATATGCACAAGGCCTGATATCGCATATGCTGTGAGCATTACTAGTCGATATCAATCTAACCCAGGATCAGAACACTGGGCAGCGGTCAAGACGGTCCTTAAGTACTTAAGAAGAACTAAGGACATGTTCCTCGTTTATGGAGGAGCGACAGAGTTGCGAGTGGAAGGCTATACAGACGCAGATTTCCAATCTGACGTCGATGATAGAAGTTCCAACTCCGGATATGTATTCATTCTGAATGGTGGGGCTGTCAGCTGGAAAAGCAAGAAACAAAGTGTAATTGCTGATTCCACGACAGAGGCTGAATATGTCGCTGCAGCTGAAGCCGGCAAAGAAGCGTTCTGGATGAAGAAGTTCATCACTGAACTTGGAGTGGTTCCAACCATTACGTCACCAGTAACTTTATACTGTGATAATAATGGGGCGATAGCTCAAGCCAAGGAACCCAGGGCACATCAAAAGAACAAGCATTTTGATAGGCGCTTTAATATCATTAGAAGATATGCTGCCGAGGGGAAAGTCAACATCCTCAAAGTTGCTTCAGCCGATAACGTAGCAGATCCACTAACAAAGCCAATGTCTCAAATCCAGCTTGACCGTCATATGGAAAAGATGGGTATTAGATACATGGGAAGATGGCTTTGAGTGCAAGTGGGAGATTGTTGGAAGTATGCCCACAAAGCCACTCATTTGATGTAATAGCTTTTTGGAATACTTAATGTATTAAACTTTTATATGTTTAATGAAGGGCAAAACTTATTGTTAATCATTATTTATTGTATCTTGTGTTTAAGCAATAAGGGAATCCAAGGAATGTATTTGATCTAAGAGACAAGTGATTTAAGTTAGTTAAATTAACGAGACCTTTCTCTTATGTTCATTCCTAAAACGTTCCTAGCCATAGGATTGCCAATTGGGCATTGACAATCCGCTAAGGTTAGTATGTGTTATGTCGACTCAAGCGTGAGTATGAACTAGTCTCAAGTCATTTGGTGTTGGACACTAAGGCAAACACATAGGTGCTCGAAAGAGTAATCGAGTACACTGAACAACGATCAAACGAGAGTTCGAACATACATGTCATGTGAGAACTCAATAGTTGCAATATGCAAAGTAGTCCTTTGACCTGAGGCATCGTTGATGTCTAATGGTTAGGTCCTTGATCTTTGATTATGTCAACGGCATTCCATTGGAGTGTCCACGACATTGTTGGGGTCAAGCTATCTAGTCATGTAGACATATGAATGCATAACAAGGGATCTCTAACCTTCCATGGTGGAAGGAGAATACTCTAAGATATGATTCGAGAGTCTTTGGCCAAAGCATATGAATATGACTAAGGAAGCTTGTTCCAAATCTTATTCAATTGAATCATATAGAGAAGTATCACATTGGATAGTAGACATGAAACAAACTATCACTTAAACAATGTGATTAAGAGTATTGTATTAGAGAAGGACCGTATTGCATTGTAGTTGTAACTGGATAGGTTCTCCAACCACTTCTACTTAGCTTGGGTAACCATAACATGCCGCTAGGCGTCACCCATGGTTTGTGGAAGCCCTAAAGATTAGCAAACACTAATTTTAAGGGAGAATTGAAATGTGGTTTCAATTCACAATCGATCGTTAAGAGTAACATCGCCCACTACCTCGCTAATTGGAACCTAATGGATCGTACACCGAGTAAGGATATAAGTGAAGAAATTATATGAAATGGATAAGCAATTAAATGGTTTAATTGAAGAATGGTCAAGATTAATTAAATAGTTAATTAATTATACGAAACGTTCGTATTGGGCGTTTAAGTTAGTTTTGGGCTTCGGGGCACAAAAACGTTTTGGGCCACAAGACCCATTATGTTTAAGTTGTATGACAACTAAAACAAAATGGGCAATTAAGCCCAATAACAACATATGGCCGGCCATAAGGGTGAAGGGTAGCAAACTTGTATTAATTACAAGTTTGCCACTCACATGAAATGAAGTATAAAATCAACATTATAGCTTTGTTTCAAATTAGGGTTTTCTAATTGAATTTGGGTGAAACATATTCTCTCATTTTCTACATAGAGGCCGGCCATTTTAGGGGAGAAACATCTAGCAATCTTTTCTTCCCTAAGTCATCCATTTCATCTTCACACTACATCTTTGGTGTGGAGACTTAGAGACACCAAACCTTTGGTGTTTTGGAGAACAAATCCTCAAATCCTCAAATCCTCAAAGAAGAAAAGGAGCACTAAAAGGGAGGAAATCACAAGGAAGATCCAAGGAGCAAGGAGGTGACTTGAAGGCCCTCCACTTGGGTGAATCCCTTGTGCAATCAAGGATGAGCTTCAAGGGTAAAGAATCTCTAAATTCTTATTCTCTTTAATATTGTTAAAGAGTCTTATGGTTCACCATATACTAGGCTTTGAAAGTCATGGGTTTTATGAATTGTTTTTGAATGCATGCCTACTTTAAAGTGTTATTAGTTTGCATATGTATTCAAATGTTCTTACATGTTCTTAGCTAGGACAAAATTTTTCCTTCAGCACATGCATTCATCATCATAACCTAGCTGTCATTCCACTTTAATCCACATGCATTCCCTTCATAAATCAGCCACATGCCCCTTTAATCATTCAAACATGCACCCATCACCTTACACAACTCCCCTTTGCCGTGCACATTCACTTCACATTTCCAGGTTGTCCACTTCATGATGGCAGCCACATATTCATTGCACATGCACTCCCATCCCATTTCCAGCTTTCCACCTATATCCTAGCTGTCATATTCCCTCTTTTCTTCCTTCATTCACCTATAAATAAGCATCCATTGCATTCATTCTGATTCATTCACTCTTCCATTTCAGAAAATCATCCATACACACCAACTTGTGCCGTGAGTTCCCTACTAATCCAAACACCACCAGAAATTCAGCCATTCACCACTCCCTATCCTACCACCCCACTCCATTCTACATCATCCATAATCCCCAAAATTCACCTTAGACCTTGTGCTACAACAAAGAGGAAGAGAAGCGGGCCTAAACGTTCATACAATTCAAGTTTGAGTTGTTGGAATGTTTAGGTGTTTCTTTTCCTTTGAATTCAATGTTTAAATTCAATTCTCTTTGTTTTGTACGTATGAGGAACTAAACCCCCCTTGGTTAGGGGGGATTTGAAATATATGTTTATGCTTGCATTTTGATTTGATTACTTCTAATTGCGTTTCATAAGTTGTGGATTCAATTTGTTTAACTGTTTGATTGATAACTTATTTATGTATGTTTATTGAGAGTGCACACTTAATTTTCATGCATGAATATGACGCTAGAATATAAGTGAGTTTCACCTAATAGTTACGAACTTATATTCACAAGTAGTGGAGGTTGCTTATAAACAATCGCGTTAAACGAATTCTTGGCATAAGTTTCATGCAATCATAGTAACGAATGCCTCGTCAACACTTATAATTTTCATAGAGCGTAATGATTCTTGCTTGTATCTCTATTATGCAATCATGTAGGGGACTTGTGGGGAATGTTTTGGGTTGTCGTATGCAATCATCCAATTCAATAACGTTAGGAAGATTTGAAGGTTAATTAGTGCATCACGGTTAACTTGGGGTGTTGAAAATTCATGGTTTATTGAAATGCAATTGGAAATCTTTTTATTATGCAAGTGTAACATGTGTGGAGATGAACCCCTTGGCTAGCATCCATTCATTCCATTTCATCAATTTCATATTTACATTCTGTTTTAATTGCAATTTGTTCATTTAGTTTAATTTCGTCAAAACTCAATCCCCCTTTACTTTATTGTCCAATTTAGTTAGAAAGTGTCTTAGTTTGTGTTTATAAGTGTTTTGATTCAAGTTATTACACAAATTCGTCCAAATTCACCAAAGTGCTCAAAACTGCCCAGAAAGTGTTTTTAAGGCAGTTTTGAGTGTTTTGGGTGATGTTTGAGTCTTTTGGTTTGTTTTAGTGTTTTAAGCGTTTAGTTTCGCATTCTTTGAGTCTAGTTTAATATTTTAAACTTTATTTTACGTTTTTGAGTCAGTTTCCAAGTGATTTGCAATCCCTCCTAATCCCCGGTTAAGAACGATCCCTACTTATATTTATACTACAATTGTCAAAAAGAGGGT
The DNA here is from genome assembly GCF_019419815.1 of Pyrus x bretschneideri. Taxonomy (NCBI): domain Eukaryota; kingdom Viridiplantae; phylum Streptophyta; class Magnoliopsida; order Rosales; family Rosaceae; genus Pyrus; species Pyrus x bretschneideri. Next base: position 11,309 of record NW_025999643.1, read on the forward strand.
TTAATTTGTGTGCGTATAATTCTCGCATCAAATTTTGGCGCCGTTGCTGGGGATTAGCAACTTTGCTAATCTCTTGGATTGTTTTATTTTCGTTTGTGTGTATATATTTTTAGTTTTATTTTGTTGATTTTAGAAGTAAGACATGGCACTTGATAGTGCTTCTCTTTTGTCACAGCGTATGGAAGAGTACCAAATGCAAAGAGTTGGTACATTTGATCATAATCAATCAAGGAATGACGTGTTTTCCAATACTTACAATTCAGATTGGAGTGATCATTCAAACTCTATGTGGTGGGAACCTCAACATATTCAACAAGAAGGATATTGGCAGCCCTATGAGGAGTTCTATTCAACGTCTATACATCCACCACAACCTCATATACCATATGCCCAACCAAACTCAGGTGTGTCAATAGATTATAATCAAGCTCTTGATGAATTAATTTCTTTGGTGCAGGGCTCACAAAACCAAGTCGAGGAGGCTCAACAAGGAGAATATTGGCAATCATATGAGGAGTTCTATACAACACCTATGCAGCCACCACAACCTGCCCAAACAAATTCAAGTAAGTCTTTGTATAATGATATGGTTAGTGAGTTACTCACCAATTTGTCTCAGGGGCAAGAAGATCAAAACAAAGTAAGGCAAAACCAAGACAAAAGGTTGGACAACTTGGAAAAGCAAATTGGGCAGATATCGGAGTTCGTGGGACAATTTCAAGACCAAGGCAAACTCCCTATTTCAACCATTGCAAATCCGAAGGAAGATTTCGAAATCCATAATGCTATCACCTTGGGAAGTGCTATGGAGGTTAGAGCTGACCTAAAAATGTCCAAACATAGCCTAGAAGTGGATGAGGAGCTGCTAATTGAGGAGGAGGAAGAAGACATGCACACGGCAAGGGTAGAACAACCCTTGCCGCAGCCCCTTAAGCCCTCTAAACCACCCACCACAAGTAAGGACGTCCCAATTCCATGTTATTCTGATGTTATTCCACCCAATGTCCCTTTTCCTAGCAGGTTTTTGATTCCCAACCAAGAAGAGAGTAAAAAGGACATCATGGAAGCCTTCCCAAAGGTGCAAAATGCTATTCCAATTCTTGGTGCAACACAGCAAGTTTTAGATGGTGTTGAATTCTTCAAAGGACTTTGTACACCAAGAAGAATGATTCAAGAGAAGGTAGTGGCTGGAGAAGATGTGAAAGACATCAAAGAGGACATATTTGAAACCACAAAACCCAAAGAAGTTGAATTTGATGACATTGGACAAGTCATAACCATCACATGCAATCTGGGCCAAGTCCAATATCCCTGAAACTTTCAAGGGAGTGGTGTTTGTCATTGAGTTCTTGTCGGAGCACATAGGTAAGCCATTTCCCCGAATTTCAATTTTATTTTATACTAATATGTTGTTAATGATTTAGGCACCCACTTTAGAATTTAAACCATTACCGGATCATCTCAAGTATCACCCCCCATTCAAAGATAAATTCCATGCCGTGGGTTCCAATTGAGCCTAAGAAGGTCTCGTCCGGCTGCAAGACGTAAAAGAAAGCGCTACTTGGGAGGCAACCCAATACAGTGAATAAAACAAAGCTTGTTCATTGATTTTCGAGAAATTACAAATGTATCTAACAAAGAAAGAGAAAGATGGAGCCTTCACAAAGGTTGTGTACGTGAAGCCCCACTACGTGGCAACACTCTAGGAGAGGGAGGCATCGGAGCGGGAGGCATCGGAGCAGGAGGCATCGGAGCAGAAGGCATAGGAGCGGGAGGCACCGAAGATAGATCATTCAAGGCCCCAATCCTTGGTGGAACGCTAGATGATGCAGGAAAGAGGTGCCTCTGGAAGAAAGCCGCAAGCCTTTGACGGTCATTTTGAATTCGACCTTCAGATTCTTGCAGCTCATCAAGCTTCCTCTTCATGCCTGTCGAATAATTATTGGCAAGCACGTGCAAACTCCTATTCTCGTGCTTAAGCTGTTTGATCTCTTGCTTAAGACTTTCCACCTCCGCCATCAATGATTCAACCTGACGGGAGCGAGCAAGTAGGCGTTGGCCCATGTTGGACACAGAGCCCGCGCACTGAACACTGAAAGCTAGGGACTCTTGAACGGCCAACTCATCGGACTGTCCTGAAAGCAGCTGACTATCCTTGGGAGTGAGGAGGTTCCGAGCTACTATCGTAGCTGTTGTTGCATCCGTCATCACATAGTCTTCACCTGTAAGAGGACCATGTGAAGATAAGAAAGACGGGCACCATACCTTACCCTGACGCGGCGCGACCGGATCACTGCTGAGACTCAAATCTAAGCAAATGTTCGATGGGTTAGATGAGCTAGCCATTTTTCAAGAAGTTAAAAGAGAAGGGTTGGATGGAGTAAAATCTTGACGGGCCGGAGACGATTTTTGGGCAATCTTCAAAGTGTGCATGTTAGAGGTGATCGATCACCTCTATAAAAGGAGCGGCGACACACTCACCGATTCAGAAATGAAGAGACACCACTCTTCAAAGCCGGATTTTCCTGCGTAAAGATCGCCAGCTCTTCAGACGCAATCCCGACTTTTCAGATAAAGCGTTCAACTTTGTCAAAAGATTTCTGACAAAGTTGAAGACGCGTGGAGGCCGAGAAAGCAGCTGCACACTTTTGCCGAAAAGCGTGTGCAACTTTGTCAAAAGCTCCTGGCTTTTCAGAAAACGTGTGCAACTTTGTCAAAAGCTCCTGGCTTTTCAGAAGACGCGTGGAGGACATTGCCGCATCCGCACTGCCACTTGCCATTACAATTCCTATATACATCAACATTCATGGCAAGGCATACACCCAAAAACGCATGACTTCCTTTCTCGGCCGAGAATGTAACTGCAACCAACCCTCTCAAACATGCTCAGCTTTCTTCTTCCCTTGAGACCACAAATTCAACCATTGATGTATCCCCTAAAGAAGGTACCAGATGCCTGGAGCACAGATGAGCCAGGAGGAAACGGTAGATCGAAGCATATAGAGACAAACACAACAAATACATGTGCTGATTCATTCACCGCTTCTTCAAAAGCAAAGGTATCTCATATCATCAAGGTCAAAAGCAAAAGTATCTCATATCATGCTCTTTCCCTGTCTTTTCCTTTGTTTTTGTTATTATTTGCATGACAAAGTGAAAGAAGCAATCAGCCGCCACTTGGAGTCAGTCTTCTGATCTGGAACCAACTACCTGGAATCTATTCCCTGGTTGCTTACCTAGCGTTGCTCTCGAGTAGTCATCTTCAACGGTTGATACACTTCAAGAGAAGGGACCACTTCTGCAAAGGGGAGTAAGTAAGGCAAGTGAAAATGATACATTGAAGCATGTGGAGACAAGCAACAACTGCATATGCTGAGCTATCCTCTAACCCTCTTCAATACGAATTGGAGAGATTAAACAAAGAAACAGATAAAAGGAGTAAGCTCAGACCTTCGGGGGAGACCAAAAGAATCCTGCTGCCCAGTTCAAGAGTAGCACAAAGGAAAATCAATGATTGGAGGAAACCAAAAGAATCCTCCAGCCCAGTTCAAGAGTAAGCCTGTGGAATCACCAAGATCATGCCCATGCATTCAACAAAGGAAGGCCGAGAAAGCACTCCAATTCCAGATTTGCGTTCCTAAACTCTTCTCTTTGTTGTTGATTTTGTTTATGCCATGTTAGGTTATTAGATGTTGTTTTGTTTGTTTGTTTGTTATTTGTGTGAGTCTATGCTTGAAACATTGAGGACAATGTTTGATTTAAGTGTTGGGGGGGGGGTAACTAAGTATATTTGATGCAAATTCGTGGGATTTTATCACCCATAACTTCAAATGTTGTTCTTTGTTGTTTTAAGGTGTTTTTAAGATGTTTTAGAGTGTTTTAGTATGTTTTGTTTTTATAACTCCGAAAATCACATAAAAATTTGAAAAACATGTTTTGAAAAGCCTAAAAAGAGTGTTTTGAGTCGTTTTTGTGTGTTTGTGTCTTAGGGTACCTTCCAACACAATGATAAGGATTTGGTTTGTAATTGCATGACTGTTAAAAAGAGTTATGAACATAGAGAAAAGTTTGATTTACTCTTGGTATATGCTTGGTTATGGTTATAATGTATGACTTCACATGCAATCATAAAAGAAAAATTCGTTTTTGTAACATGCTTGAAGGAAGGAACTCAAACAAACGCTACAACCCTGTGAGACTCGAACCATTACCTTCTTTGGAGAGTTATAATCTGTGATTCTTTGTTTTCTAAAAGTTGTTGCATGATCTCATTATTCCTTGCTTGGTTGCTACTTAGTATGCAATTGTATCATGATAGAACTAAATGCTAGAACTTATATCCGTTTCATTCAAAGCATAACATTGATTTGCATAACATATATCAAGATGAAGTTGTGTAGTTGCCACCATAGCCAAATAGCCTTACTTCCCATTTTTCGTATTTGTTGTAAGTTTTAACCCCGTTGAGCTTTGTTTAGCCTTTATTCTTTGTTTACCCACATTATCCTCACCTAGCCTAGTTTAGGACAATCCACACCCTTGTTCTTAAAAGATAGTGAGCATGACTTAAATGAATTCCTTTTGAGTTACATTAGGCAAGAAAATGAGTGTGGGGGAGGGAAAGTTTGTTCTTAAGTTTATATGTATGTTTTGAGATTCAAAAGAAAAGAAAAAAAAATTGTGAAAAACATATGAAAAAGAAAAACAGAAACAAGAGAAGAAAGAAAGAAAGAAAAAGAGCTTGTTCTCCCTTTTTGTTCAAAAGTTGAGTTTTCATTCAAAAGTGAATTCTAAGTTGATTCAATTGCTTTGCTCACTATTTCTTTAAGAACCTTTGTTTTCCATATCACTTCTTTGTTAGCCAAACACCCCAAGCCCCATTACAACCCTTATGCTTCTATCTTGAGTGTTATGTGTTTCAATTTGTGGAGTTTGAACTTGGTATGAGCTTATGGAATCACTGGTTCTCGTTCTAAGTAGTAGCATTCCATTCATGAGATCATATTCATATTATTGTCGTAAATCCAGAAAATGCTTTCTTTGATATAACATATGTGAGTGTTAGTCTTCATATTTACATCAATCTGCTCACATATACCTAGTGTAAGGTGTGAAATCAGAAAATCTGTGTGAAAATAGAGTGCATTCTAGTGAGGAATTGAGAAAATTCTCTAAGGCATGTTACTACATTCAAAACATGGTTTTAAATGCTTAATTGTGAACTAGTATGTGGTGACTATGAGTAAGAATGTACTTAAGTGTAAAGATGGCTAAAATCTGTGGGAATAATGATTTTTAACTTGTCATGTGCATTGGAAATCCCTGAGACGATTGTTGGAAGGTGTAGGTTGTGTTTTGTTCGTTTTGTTTTGTTTTTGGTTTCTTTTGCTTTGTTTTGCTCGAGGACTAGCAAAAGCTAAGTGTGGGGGAATTTGATAGGAGCATATTCATGCGACTTAAATGGCTTGTTCTCGTGCATTTACGTTATGTTTCTTTAGTTATTTTAGTCCTTTATGCTTCTTTTATGTGTTTTCAGGTTCTAAGGGCAAAGTATGCAAAAGGGTGCATTTTGGAGTAGTTTGGGGCGTTAAATGGATTGCATATACTTGAAGCCAAGTAGATGGACGAAATTGAAGACCAAAGGAGGCCCTTGGTACCAGAAATTCACACCAACACTCCCCTTTGCCGTGCATCCAACCAAGCCACATGCACTTCCACTCTTTAATCACATGTTTTCCCAACAAATAATTCAGCCATTCCACATGCTATTTCAGCCATATGCACCCATAATCATTCAACCAACTTTGCACATGCATTCATCATCATAACCTAGCTGTCATTCCACTTTAATCCACATGCATTCCCTTCATAAATCAGCCATATGTCCCTTTAATCATTCAAACATGCACCCATCACCTTACACAACTCCCCTTTGCCGTGCACATTCACTTCACATTTCCAGGTTGTCCACTTCATGATGGCAGCCACATATTCATTGAACATGCACTCCCATCCCATTTCCAGCTTTTCACCTATATCCTAGCTGTCATATTCCCTTTTTTCTTCCTTCATTCACCTATAAATAAGCATCCATTGCATTCATTCTGATTCATTTACTCTTCCATTTCAGAAAATCATCCATACACACCAACTTGTGCCGTGAGTTCCCTACTAATCCAAACACCACCAGAAATTCAGCCATTCACCACTCCCTATCCTACCACCCCACTCCATTCTACATCATCCATAATCCCCAAAATTCACCTTAGACCTTGTGCTACAACAAAGAGGAAGAGAAGCGGGCCTAAACGTTCATACAATTCAAGTTTGAGTTGTTGGAATGTTTAGGTGTTTCTTTTCCTTTGAATTCAATGTTTAAATTCAATTCTCTTTGTTTTGTACGTATGAGGAACTAAACCCCCCTTGGCTAGGGGGGGATTCGAAATATATGTTTATGCTTGCATTTTGATTTGATTACTTCTAATTGCGTTTCATAAGTTGTGGATTCAATTTGTTTAACTGTTTGATTGATAACTTATTTATGTATGTTTATTGAGAGTGCACGCTTAATTTCATGCATGAATATGACGCTAGAATATAAGTGAGTTTCACCTAATAGTTACGAACTTATATTCACAAGTAGTGGAGGTTGCTTATAAACAATCGCGTTAAACGAATTCTTGGCATAAGTTTCATGCAATCATAGTAACGAATGCCTCGTCAACACTTATAATTTTCATAGAGCGTAATGATTCTTGCTTGTATCTCTATTATGCAATCATGTAGGGGACTTGTGGGGAATGTTTTGGGTTGTCGTATGCAATCATCCAATTCAATAACGTTAGGAAGATTTGAAGGTTAATTAGTGCATCACGGTTAACTTGGGGTGTTGAGAATTCATGGTTTATTGAAATGCAATTGGAAATTTTTTTATTATGCAAGTGTAACATGTGTGGAGATGAACCCCTTGGCTAGCATCCATTCATTCCATTTCATCAATTTCATATTTACATTCTGTTTTAATTGCAATTTGTTCATTTAGTTTAATTTCGTCAAAACTCAATCCCCCTTTACTTTATTGTCCAATTTAGTTAGAAAGTGTCTTAGTTTGTGTTTATAAGTGTTTTGATTCAAGTTATTACACAAATTCGTCCAAATTCACCAAAGTGCTCAAAACTGCCCAGAAAGTGTTTTTAAGGCAGTTTTGAGTGTTTTGGGTGATGTTTGAGTCTTTTGGTTTGTTTTAGTGTTTTAAGCGTTTAGTTTCGCATTCTTTGAGTCTAGTTTAGTGTTTTAAACTTTATTTTACGTTTTGAGTCAGTTTCCAAGTGATTTGCAATCCCTCTTAATCCCCGGTTAAGAACGATCCCTACTTATACTTATACTACAATTGTCAAAAAGAGGGTTTAATTTGTGTGCTTAACTATTTTCGCATCAGCAATCATAGAGATGAAGTCTCTAGCTACCTTGAAAGAGATTCAAAGCTTGACTGGACAAGCAGTCGCGTTCAACCACTTCTTAAACACATTTTTTTTTTCAAAGCAATCAAGATGGCACAACGAGACAAATAGAATGATGAGTGCTAAAGAGTTTTCCAAGACTTGAAGAAGTATCTCACATCACCTCTTTTACTTTGCAAGCTAGAAGCAGTGGAGGACTTATACATCTACTTGGTAGTTTCAAAAGTAATAGTGAGCTATGCCCTTATATTAGAAGAGCTAGGGGCCCAATTATCGGTATTGTACACTTCTAATGCTCTTCTCGATGTGGAAACCAAATATCCAAAGATCGAGAAATTGATTTTGGCGCTAGTTGTTGCGGCTTGGAAGTTCAGACCATATTTTCAAGTTTATAAAGTCATTGTTATAACTCAATATCCTCTATGATCAATCCTACATGGTCCAGGTGTTTCTCAACGAGTAATGAAATAGGTGTTGGAACTTAACTAATACGGTTTAGTTTTCCAACCCCACACGGTGATAAAGGCCGAAGCCTTGGCAGACTTCATAACAGAATTCACGCCTTGCATAAACGATGCAACATATGGACCCAATGACGCCCCGAAGGCAACCGAGTATGCCCTAGCAATGCCTATATGACCTAATGAAGACTTCTAGCATTTGCACGTCGATGGTGCATCTAACTATAAGGGGTCGGGAGCAGGCGTGATCCTTATCACCCCAGACGGTTTGATGCTCGAGCAGACTATCATTCTAAGCTTTAAGGCATCCAACAACGAAGTAGAATATGAAGCCCTACTAGCAGACCTTTGAATGGCAAAATACTTGGTGGTGAAAAAGCTTGCAATTCATTTCGATTCCCAACTAATCACTAACCTGACTATTGGGGAATACACAGTATAGCATCCGAATATGGCGCAATACTTAGAGAAGGTACGAAAGTAACTTGAGGCATTTCAAACTTACACCCTTACTCAAGTTCCGTGGGCAGACAACACCTATGTGGACGTGCTAACCGACTTAGGCTCCGCCCTCGACCATCAACTCAAATGCTCTATTCCAGTGGAGTATATAGACAAACCAAGCATAGAGGCGGAGCCAGCATCCGAGGTGTCATAGGTTAGTACAACTCCAAACTGGCAAGATTCCATTATAGACTACCTGGTAAATGGCACACTCCTTACGAAAAGATTGGAGTCTAGAAAACTCCAAACAAAGGCAATGCATTACTACATGTAAAACGACATTCTTGTTCGAAGATCCTACTCTGGACCACATATCCACTACTTAGCGCTTCCCGACGACCTAAAAGTTATAAATTTAATCCATGAAGGTGTTTATGGAAATCACTCCAGAGGCCGATCCTTAACACAAAAAGCTCTTAACGCAAGTTACTACTAGCCTACTATGCATTAAGACACTAAGAAGTTAGTACAAAAGTGCGCCATTGCCAATGCTACAAGCCGATACTAATACTACCTGCCAATAAGCTACACCTGCAGATGAGTCATTGGCTGTTCATGTAGTGGGCAATCGACTTGGTAAAGCCAATGTCACTCGCTACTAGGGGCAGAAGCATGATGATCGTGGCAACTGACTGCTTCACTAAATGGGTGGAAACAGAGCCCATGACAACCACAACTCAAAAGGATATAGAGCTCTTTATATAGAGGAACATTATCTACCGATTTGGCATCCCTCAATCTATCGTCACAGACAACAGCCTACAATTCGTAGGCAAAGATTTGGCGATGTTCTTCCATAAATATGGCATCAAGTAACATATATCCACGCCGAGGTATCCCTCAGGCAATGGGCAGGTAGAAACATCCAATAAGACGATTCTTAACTGTCTCAAGAAGTCATTCTTCGACAAGAAGAGAAAATGGCCAGACAAACTTCCCGGATATCTATGGGCGTATCACACAACCAAACAATAAGCAACCGGTGAGACTTCTTTCTCATTGGCATTTGGTTCAGAAGCAATCATTCCTCCCAATGTCATTGTGCCAAGTATCAGTACTTTACTACCAAACATCAAGCAGAACCGAAAGGAGATTACCACAAACTTAGATCTGGCAGATGAGGAACGTGAGAAGGTCATCACTCGTATCATAGCCTACCAGCAGCAGCTTCTTTCCAGCTATAACAAAAAGGCCAAGATCCGGCAGTTCCAGCCTGGAGATTTAATCCTAAGAAAAACCTTCATCACTACTCACAAAGAAGGCTCCAAAAAGATAGATCCTATATGGGAAGGTTCGTATAACATCAGTAAAGTAGGCGGCAAGGGTAGTTACACCCTCGCCACCATAAATGACAAAAAGATCGAAAAATAGTGGAACGTTTACAATCTGAGGAAGTACCATGCGTAACCTCCCACTACACTAAAGCCCGAAGACTCAAGTAGCTCAACGGGCACCACTTTGCAAGCTGAGGACTATCGAGTGGTTATGCAGTTCCTATCTTACAGCTAAGTTTTCATTCGTTTTACTTGTTTTTCGATGAGGAATTCAAAAGTAATTTACAACTTAGTTAGGCTGCATGCTTACAACAACCTATCACTCTTACACTTTAAAAGAAGATCGCGTCCTTCTTAGAGACTTATCGCAGGAATTGCACCCCTTGGGGACCAACCATGCTATCCAGTGTGAGAGGGTAAATCAATTCCCTGACACCCATATGGGTTTTCTTTCTAAGGCGAGAGGATAAACTATACATTCCGAATATCCAAACATGGATGAGTAGGGCTGCCCTGGAGTAACTAAGTTCATGATGGCTTGCATTGGGGTTCCTAAAAGTAGCCACAATGTTTTTTTTTCAAGGCTTAGCTAACTAAATGATCTTTGGTTTCTTAGCCTAATCTGTGGGGAACCGGGCCTCAAAGATGGATAAGGCGCATTACGCAGTACGCCCTATGGACGACTGCCTTGGAACCCTAAAGCTGCTATCGAGTGCCCTAAGGCAACCTACGGTTTCCAGAAGACTGCTTACGGCTTGCCCTTCGAGCAGTAAACTGCGCCAACCATATACATCCGCACTTTATTTGTGAAAGTTTAAACAATTATCATGCATATACGAAGCTCTATCCACTGCCACCATGCGACACAGTTGATAAGCTTCACCTCTGTCAAGCGCGGAATGTTCGTTTAGATCTACACTAATTCCTAAGGCGTTGTGATACTTGTTATGCAACCCACGAAATTGGTTACATAAAGAGCAAGAAGTTCTCCCGGACCTTTGCCTACGAAATTCCATACAATCACATACTTTTTATACGAAAGGTTTGTGAATTTGACCCATAAAATCTCTAGTATGTTGTGATGTAGGCTACATAGCTTAAAGGATTGAAGAAAGCCATAGTTAACAGCCAAGTGTTCACGCGTGCTCGTTTGCTTCTGTAAGTAAGGTGTCCGGCTGCTGACCTTATGGCCAACAACTTTGCAAAAGTTCTACACCAAAACCTGCTACTACAAAGGTCGATAGAGTTCAACCGAAGCGAAAAGCAACAAGGAAAATAAAGAAAATCATAAAGGCAACCTAGGAGACTATTATTCAGCAGCTTAGACGTCCCATGACTATTCAATTGCCACACATTCAAAAGCAGCCACACTCTCAATAACGGCAACATCCAGTGCTTCACCCCTGACCGTCACAACCTGGGCACCAACTTCTCCGACTACTTCATCAATGTAAGCCTCAAAAGTAAAGGTAAGCAAGTATTCCAGAGAAATAGAGAAAGTCTCAAAGCCTCTCCCAACAAACTCAAAGTCAGAGGCCTACCAAATAGATGATCTACATAACCCAGCTTATAGAAATCGGCCTAACTCTGAACAAGCAAAGCCTTGAGTCCAACCTTCTCACATTTTAGAGTAGGCCAGCAAGGACGCGTTACAGCTCATCCACTTCCTTCTTTAGACTTTTGTTCATCTTCAATGCACCTTAGAGTTCCAACACTTGGGGTTTAAGCCTTAACGATTTTCTGGAAGTAGATCACTTGATTATAAGAAGCAATCAACTTTTTATTCTTTGCATAAACAGCAGAATGAAGCTCAGAAATAGTACGCTTAAGATCTTTAATTTGAGGTATGTAACAACCAATCTTATTATCTGCACTTTCAAACTTAACTTGGATCGCGTCCAGCCTAGTCTTCAAGTCAACGATCTCTTAGTGAACGGTCTCAAGCTGTAGAGAAATGAGGGCAGGGATTTTGGACCCTTTCAAAGCGACGAGCTTAGACTCTAACTTGTTCATCTTCTCAGCGGAAGAATAAGCCTCAGCTGTTATAGTCGTTACAACTTCCTTGGTCAAGGAACATATATTCGGCAACCAAAATCGCTGTTTTTTTGCATCATGGCAAGCAGAGCAGTCCTCCTATACTGAGTTGTATGCTTCACAAAGGAACTTGGGCAGACAACCCCTTTAACACCGTCAACAAACTTGGCACACACATTCATGTCTTCAAGCAGATCTGGTTTCAAGAGCACATAAATCTCAATAATCTCCCCAGAAACAGGTTTGGTAGATTTCTCACAACTGCCCATGCTAGCAGTTGATAGGAGCATATTTAGGCGACTTACTTAGCTTGTTTTCGTGCATCTATGTTGTTAATTCATAGTTGTTTTAGTAGTTTAAGCCATTTTCGTGTGTTTTTAGGTTCATATGGCTAAGGAAGCAAAAAGATGCATTTTGGAGCATTTTGGAGCAAAATTGGGCTTAGAATGGATAGCATATGTTTGGAGCCAAAGTGTTGGACGAATTTGAAAGCCTTGTATGCACTTTGGACATAAAACAAAGGGCCTAGCCCAATCAAACAATCCTTTGAGCCATGCAAAACCTCTAGCCTAATCAACAAGCCTTAGCCACATGCATTCACATGCATCACAACCCCAAAACCATCAAGAAACACCCATTCACACACACATGCACTCACATGCATTCACATGCATTTCCACCTTCCTACTTCATCATTTCACCACATTCTCCTTCTTTAACTCACATGCACCCAAACAAAGCCAACCTAGCTAACCCTACATGCATTATTTATTCACTCTTCATCATTGCATTCATCACCAAAGAACTTCCCACCATTGCCGTGCATTCCCCCTAATTCCATCCATCTTCCACCCAACCTAGCCACACCCTTTAATCATCCCCCCTTTAAGTTATGATTTTATTTCCTAACCCTACATGCATTATTTATTAACTATTCATCATGCATCCACATTTTAAATAATCAAAAACTTCCCCCAAAGCCATGCATCCCTTATGCCATTTTCAGATTTCCACCAACTAACCTAGTTGTCACTCACATGCATTCATCATAATTCACCCTAGCTACCACCATTCACACACATCTTCACATGCATTTCCAACCTAGCAACACCCCTTTAATCATTCTCCTAGCTATCATTCACATGCTCTCCCATCCATTCTCTCCCTATATAAACCACACACACTTCATTCATTTGTCATTCAATTCATCCCACACCTCATTTCATACACAACACACCACAAACACACCATTTCATCCCTTTGTCGTGGCCTTCTTTGCATTTCTAGCATCATTCTCTTCATTTCCACCACTCCTCATCCATCCAAAACACTTCCCAACCATTCCTCCATACAAACACCAAACCAACAACATCCTTTAGACCTTATGCTACAACGAAGAGGAGGAGAAAAGTGCCTAAACGTTCATACAATTCAAGTTTGAGTTGTTGGAATTTTTAGGTGTTGCTTTTCCTCGATTCCAATGTTTAATTTCAATTCTCTTTGCCTTGTACGTATGAGGAACTAAACCCCCCTTTGGCTAGGGGGGGATTCGAAATACATGTTTATGCTTGCAATATGATTTGATTACTTCTAATTGCGTTTCATAAGTTGTGAATTCAATTTGTTTAACTATTTGATTGATAACCTATTTATGTATGTTTATTGAGAGTGCACGCTTAATTTTCATGCATGAATATGACGCTAGAATATAAGTGAGTTTCACGTAATAGTTATGAACTTATATTCACAAGTAGTGGAGGTTGCTTATAAACAATCGCGTTAAATAAATTCTTGGCATAAGTTTCATGCAATCTTAGTAACGAATGCCTCGTCAACACTTATAGTTTTCAAAGAACTTAATGATTCTTGCTTGTATCTCTATTATGCAATTCATGTAGGGAACTTGTGGGGAATGCTTTGGGTTGTCGTATGCAATCATCCAATTCATTAACTTAAGGAAAACTTGACGGTTAATTTAAGCGGACCTAATTAACCCGGGGAGTTGAGAATTCATTGTTTATTGAAAAGCAATTAGAAATCGTTTTGTATGCAAGTATAACATGTGTGGAGATGAACCCCTTAGCTAGCTTCCCATCCATTCATTTCCGTCAAATTCGTATTTACAATTTGTTTTCTTTGCAATCTATCCACTTTAGTTTAATCTCGTCCAAACCTAAATCTCCCCCCATATTTTGTTTAAGTCTTAGTCTTAATCTTTCTTATTTTTAGTTTTGCATTCTTCGCATCAAATAGTGTTTTAAACTTGTTTTTACGTTTTTGAAGTCAAATCCAAGTGATTAACAATCCCTCCTAATCCCCGGTCCAGAACGATCCCTACTTACATATTTACTACAATTGACAAAAAGAGGGTTTAATTTGTGTGCTTAATATATTTCGCATCAAATTTTTGGCGCCGTTGCCGGGGATTAGCAACTTTGCTAATCTCTTGGATTGTTTTATTTTCTTTTGTTTTTATTTTATTCCAGATTCTTAATCTTGTTTTGTTTCTTGTTTTAGGTACTAGTTTATGACTCGGAGTTCTCATCCGATTCGTGAACATATCTCGAGCTTTAACGTCGATTTCGAGCGAGAATTGAGACGAAAGAGAAAGAACTCAGAACCTAGCGAATCAAGTGAAAGCTCCGAGTCCGTTTCTGAATCTGAAGAAGAACCTAAGATAACAGTGGGTGAAGAAGACATGGCAGCAGACAACCGAACAATAAAGGAGCTTTCCGCTTCGGGATTGGCCAATGCCGCACCATTATGCATTCAATACCCCGCGGCCGCCCAAGGCAAGACCGATGAATTCGAGTTGAAGTCAAGCTTGTTACACCACATTCCGAAATACCATGGGCTTTCCATGGAAGATCCCAACAAGCATCTCAAGGAGTTCGAGGTTGTTTGTTCGAGCATGACACCCATAAATGTCGACGGGAACATTCTGATGATGAAGGCTTTTCCATTCTCACTTTTGGAAAAAGCGAAGGATTGGCTTTTCGAATTAGCACCCGGAACGGTTACATCTTGGGATAGTATGAAAAGAGCTTTCTTGGAGAAGTTTTTCCCAACTTCAAGAATCATTCTCTTGAGGAAACGGATTAGTGGTATCCAACAAAATCAAGGTGAATCGTTTCCTTCTTATTATGAACATTTTAAATCACTTGTTGCTTCTTGTCCACAACATCAAATGAAGGAGGAGCTGCTCATTCAATACTTCTACGAAGGACTCCTTCCCATGGAACGCCAAATGCTTGATGCCTCGGCGGGAGGTGCGTTGGTGGATAAAACTCCGGGGGCTGCAAAAGTTCTAATTGCCAACCGAGCACATAATGCACAACAATACGAAGGTGTTGGACAAAGAGACCCCCCACGGCAACACCAAGTCAATGAGGTAAGTGCCATAACCGAACTTCAAAATCAAATGGCTAACCTTACTACGTTGATTTCTCAGGTGGTGGAAGGTCCAAAAGTCAAAACCGTAGCTTCTTGTGGCGTATGCTCCATGCAAGGACACCCTACGGACACGTGCCCACAATTGATCGAGAATGGAGGGTGGGAAACACTCAATGCCGTGGGATATGGCAACCAATACCAATCACGTGGGGATCCGTTTTCTAATACTTACAATCCCGGTTGGCGTGATCATCTGAATTTCAAATGGCGAGACCCCCGACAAGGTCAACAACCCCAAGGAGGATTTAGGCAGCAACCACCGGGCTTTTATACAAAGCCATTCGACCCTAATCAAAACCAAGTGCAATCCGCCCCAACAACCTCAGGTATGTCTTTGGATAATGATCAAGTTGTTAAGTTACTTACTACTTTGACGCAGGAAGTACAAACTCAAAATAAGGAGAGACAAATCCAAGACAAACAGGTGGACAATTTGGAGAAGCAAATGGGTCAAATTGCCGAATTTATGGGGCAAATTAGAGAACAAGGCAGATTGCCCAGTTCAACTGATATGAACCCAAAGGGAGGATTTGAAACAACAATTGCACAAGGAATTGGGCAAAAATCTGGTTTTGTCGTGCCTAGAAGTATGGAGGAGACCGAGATAGTGGCTGCCCTTGAGTCACTACCTCAACACCATGGTAAGCCTTCTAACTCAATTTCAGTTTCCACTAATAAGTTGTTACCCTCAGTGATTCAGGCACCCGTACTTGAGCTTAAACCAGTGCCCGATCATTTAAAGTACGTCTTTTTGGGAGACAACGAGACATTGCCCGTCATTGTCTCCTCATCACTCACGGCCATAGAGGAGGAGAAGTTGATCCGAGTGTTGAAAGAGCACAAGACGGCCATTGGGTGGACTTTGGCCGATATTAGGGGAATTAGCCCGACTACGTGCATGCATCGCATACTTCTAGAGGAGGGGGCTAAACCAACTCGAGAGGCTCAGCGCCGTCTCAACCCTCCAATGATGGAAGTTGTGAAAAAGGAGATTATCAAACTTCTTGATTGTGGAGTGATTTATTCGATCTCTGATAGCCGTTGGGTATCACCGGTGCAATGTGTTCCAAAGAAGTCCGGAGTGACAGTGGTGAAGAATGCCGAGAATGAGCTTGTGCCAACCCGTATCCAAACAGGTTGGCGTGTCTGTATTGATTACAGGAAGCTAAATACCGCAACAAGGAAAGATCACTTCCCTTTGCCATTCATTGATCAAATGCTTGAAAGGTTAGCCGGTCATTCTTTTTATTGCTTTCTTGATGGTTATTCGGGATATAATCAAATTGTCATAGCGCCGGATGATCAAGAAAAGACCACCTTTACTTGTCCATTTGGTACTTTTGCATATCGTCGTATGCTATTTGGTTTATGCAATGCACCAGCCACTTTTCAACGATGCATGGTAAGTATATTCTCAGATTATGTTGAAAAGATAATTGAAGTATTTATGGATGATTTTAGTGTCTTTGGGGACTCATTTGATGATCGTGTGCATAATCTTACTTTAATCTTGAAAAGATGCGTGGAAACCAACCTTGTTTTAAATTGGGAAAAATGTCATTTTATGGTTAAACAAGGCATAGTTTTGGGTCATATCATCTCTGAAAAAGGAATTGAAGTTGATAAGTCTAAAATAGATCTTGTACGTTACTTACCCTCTCCTACTTCTGTTAGAGAGGTTCGTTCTTTCCTTGGCCATGCAGGATTCTATAGGCGATTTATCAAAGATTTCTCCAAGATTGGACAACCCTTATGCCGTCTCCTGCAAAAAGAAGTGACGTTTGAGTTCAACGAGGAGTGTGAGAAGGCATTCAAACTTCTCAAGAACAAGCTTACCACGGCACCTATCATCCTTCCACCTGATTGGACGTTGCCTTTCGAGCTCATGTGTGATGCATCCGATTATGCAATAGGGGCTGTTTTGGGTCAAAGGAAGAATAAGCAATCCCACGTCATCTACTATGCTTCTAGGACCTTGAATGATGCTCAACTAAACTATTCTACCACGGAAAAAGAACTTCTTGCCGTTGTGTTTGCTTTAGATAAGTTTCGTTCATATTTACTTGGCACTAAAGTGATTGTATTTTCTGACCATGCAGCTCTTAGGTACTTATTCACTAAAAAGGAGGCTAAACCGCGACTCATTCGTTGGATGCTCTTACTTCAAGAATTCGACATTGAAATTAGGGACAAGAAGGGATGTGAAAACGTGGTGGCTGACCACCTAAGTCGAATGGTGCGTGAAGAAGAGGACCTTCCCATTTTAGAAACGTTTCCGGATGAACAACTTCTGTCCGTTGAGGTAAGTAACCCTTGGTATGCTGATTTAGTTAATTTTTTGGTGTCTAAGCAAGTTCCTAACACCTTAAGCAAAGCTCAACGTGATAAATTAAAAAAGGATGCACGTTTTTATGTTTGGGATGACCCTTATTTGTGGAAAATATGCCCGGACCAAATTGTGCGTCGTTGTGTGCATGAATCTGAATTTAATTCCATTTTGAGTTTTTGCCATACATATGCATGTGGTGGACACTTTGGCACACAACGCACAGCGTTTAAGGTTCTTGAAAGTGGTTTTTATTGGCCTACATTGTTTAGAGATGCTAGGGCTTTTTGCTTAACATGTGATAGATGTCAAAAGACCGGAAGTATAGGCCAAAGAGACCAAATGCCGCAAACCCCAATCCTTGTTGTTGAAATCTTTGATGTTTAGGGTATTGATTTTATGGGTCTATTCCCTATGTCTTTTGGTTTTACGTACATTTTACTTGCCGTTGATTATGTGTCAAAGTGGGTGGAAGCTAAAGCCACCCGAACTAACGATTCTAGAGTTGTTGCAGACTTTGTAAAATCTAACATTTTCTCTAGATTTGGGATGCCTCGAGTGCTCATAAGCGATGGTGGGACTCATTTTTGCAACCGCACCATTGTAGCATTGCTCAAGAAGTACAACGTGATGCATAAGGTTTTCACACCTTATCACCCCCAAACCAGTGGCCAAGCCGAAGTTTCAAATCTAGAAATCAAGCAAATCCTGGAAAAGACCGTTGGGCCGAATAGAAAAGATTGGAGCTTGCGCTTGGAGGATGCACTATGGGCCTATCGAACGGCGTACAAAACGCCCATTGGTATGTCCCCATTTCGGCTAGTCTATGGCAAGCCGTGCCATCTACCCGTAGAGCTTGAGCACAAGGCACATTGGGCGGTCAAGACCTTCAATATGGATGTGGACGCGGCTGGAAACCATAGGAAGCTACAATTGAGCGAGCTTGAAGAGATGAGGCATGAAGCGTATGAGAATGCCTGGATTTACAAGGAGAAGACCAAGGCCGTCCATGACAAGATGATTAGAGGCAAAACCTTCTCAATCGGGCAGAAAGTGTTGTTATTCAATTATCGTCTTCGATTATTCCCCGGTAAGTTACGTTCTAAGTGGGTTGGCCCTTTTATTGTCACTAATGTTTTCCCTCATGGTGCAGTGCAAATCAAAAGTTCAAGGACGCAGCAAGAATTCAAAGTGAATGGGCATCGATTGAAGCCCTATTACGAGACGTTTGAGGAGCATGTCGTGGAGGAGGTACCCCTCTATGCCGTGGAACCTAGTCAAGCTTAAACGGAGGTACCGTTCGGCTGCAAGACGTAAAAGAAAGCGCTACTTGGGAGGCAACCCAATACAGTGAATAAAGCTTGTTCATTGATTTCCGAGTGATTACAAAAAAAAAAAAAAAAAAAAAAAAAAAAAAAAAAAAAAAAAAAAAAAAAACATGGCTGAAAGATGGAGCCTTCACAAAGGTTGTGTACGTGAAGCCCCACTACGTGGCAACACTCTCGGAGCGGGAGGCATCGGAGCAGGAGGCATAGGAGCAGGAGGCATAGGAGCGGGAGGCACCGAAGATAGATCATTCAAGGCCCCAAGCCTTGGTGGAACGCTGGATGACCCAGGAAAGAGGTGCCTCTGGAAGAAAGCCGCAAGTCTTTGACGGTCATCAAGCTCATCAAGCTTTCTCTTCATGCCTGTCGAATAATTGTTGGCAAGCACGTGCAAACTTCGATTCTCGTGCTTAAGCTGTTTGATCTCTTGCTTAAGATTCACCACCTCCGCCATCAATGATTCAACCTGACGGGAGCGAGCAAGAAGGTGTTGGCCCATGTTGGACACAGAGCCAGCGCACTGAACGCTGAGAGCTAAGGACTCTTGAACGGCCAACTCATCGGACCGTCCTGAAAGCAGCTGACTATCTTTGGGAGTGAGGAGGTTCCGAGCTACTATCGTAGCTGTTGTTGCATCCGTCATCACAGAGTCCTCACCTGTAAGAGGGCCATGAGAAGATAAGAAAGACGGGCACCAGACCTTATCCTGACGCGGCGCAACCGGATCACTACTTAGACTCAAATCTAAGCAAATGTTCGATGGGTTAGATGAGCTAGCCATTTTTCAAGAAGTTAAAAGAGAAGGGTTGGATGGAGTAAAATCTCGACGGGCCGGAGACGATTTCTGGGCAATCTTCAAAATGTGCATGATAGAGGTGATCGATCACCTCTATTAAAGGAGAGGCGACACAATCACCAATTCAGAATTGAAGAGACACCGCTTTTCAAAGCCGGATTTTCGGACGTAAAGATCGCCAGCTCTTCAGACGCAATCCCGGCTTTTCAGAAAGCGTGTGTAACTTTGTCAAAAGCTCCCGGCTTTTCAGAAGACGCGTGGAAGGTGAGAAAGCAGCTGCACACTTTTGCCGACAAACGTGGGTGACAAAGCCGAAAGCTCCCGGCTTTTCAGAAAGCGAGTGCAACTTTGTCAAAAGCTCCCGGCTTTTCAGAAGACGCGTGGAGGACATTTCCGCATCCGCACTGCCACTTGCCATTACAATTCCTATATACATCAACATTCATGGCAAGTCATACACCCACAAATGCATAACTTTCCTTCTCGGCCGAAAATGTAAGCTGCAACCAACCCTCTCAAACATGCTCAGTTTTCTCTTGAGAACACACTTTCAACCATAGATGTATCCCCCAAAGAAGATACCAAATGCCTGGAGTACAAAGGAGGCAAGAGGAAACGGTGGATCGAAGCATGTGGATTCATTCGCTGCCTCTTCGAAAGCAAAGGTATCTCATATCATCAAGGGCGAAAACAAAGGTATCTCATATAATGCTCTTTCCCTGTCTTTTCCTTTGTCCTTGATATTACTTGCATGGCAAAGTGAAAGAAGCAATCAGCCGGCACTTGGAGTCTACCTGGACTCTATTCCCTGGTTGCTTACCTAGCATTGCTCTCGAGTAGTCATCTTCAACGGTTGATACACTTCCAGAGAAGGGACCACTTTTGCAAAGGGGAACAAGTAAGGCAAAGGAAAATGATACATTGAAGCATGAGGAGACAAGCATATGCTGAGCTATCCTCTAACCCTCTTCAATACGAATTGGAGAGATTGAACAAAGAAACAGATAAAAGGAGTAAACTCAGACCTTCGGGGGAGACCAAAAGAATCCTGCTGCCCAGTTCAAGAGTAGCACAAAGGAAAATCAACGATCGGAGGAAACCAAAAGAATCTCCAGCTCAGTTCAAGAGTAGCCTGTGGAAAAACTCAAGATAAAGTCTCACTGCAATCACCAAGGAGAAGATGGAATTTACACTCCATAACCAGATTTGCATCCCTAAACTCTTCTCTTGTTAGATACATTCTGCCATGTTTAGTATGTTTAGTTGCTGTTTATGTGTTTACTTTTGTTTGGTGTGTTTTAAGCTTAAAACATTAAGGACAATGTTTGATTGAAGTGTTGGGGGGGGTAACTCAGTATGTTGATGCAAATTCGTTGGATTTTATCACCCATAACTTCAAATGTTGTTCCTTGCTGTTTTGTTTTATAACTCCGAAAATCACATAAAAATTTGAAAAACATGTTTTGAAAAGCCTAAAAAGAGTGTTTTGAGTCGTTTTTGTGTCGTAGGCACCTTCCAACACTTGCCTCGGGATTTGGTTTGTAATGGCATGACTGTTAAAAAGAGTTATAAACATGGAGAAAAGTTTGATATACTCTTGGTATATGCTTGGTTATGGTTATAATGTATGACTTCACATGCAATCATAAAAGAAAAATTGGTTTTTGTAACATGCTTGAAGGAAGGAACTCAAACAAACGCTACAACCTTGTGAGACTTGAACCTAAACGTTATTTGGAGAGTTAAAATCTGTGCATTATTGTTTTCCAAAGTCGTTGCATGATCTCATTATTCTTTGCTTGGTTACTACTTAGAAGGCGTTTCATCATATAGTTCCAAATGCTAGAACTCATGCCCATTTCATTCAAAGCATGTTATTGATTTGCATAACACATATTCAAGATGAAGTTGTGTAGTGACCACCATCAAAGCCAAATAGCCATTCATTTTATGTTTAAGTTAACCCCGTTGAGCCTTGTTAAGCCTTGACTCCTTGTTAACCCACATTATCCTCACCTAGCCTAGTTTAGGACAGTCCACACCTTTGTTCTTAAAAGATAGTGAGCATGACTTAAATGAATTCCTTTTGAGTTACATTATGCAAAAAAATGAGTGTGGGGGAAGGAATGCTTGTTCTTAAGTATGTTTTGAGATTCAAAAAAAAAAAAAAAAAAAAAAAAAAAAAAAAAAAACAGAAAAGAAAAGAAAGAAAGAAAGAAAAAAAAAGAGCTTGAAAAAAAATAGTGATTGAAGAAAGGGTCCAAAACACCAATTCTGGCCGTAAATTGTCTAAATTCTCCCTTTTTGTTCAAAAGTTGAGTTTTCATTCAAAATTGAATTCTAAGTTGATTCAAGTGCTTTGCTCACTATTTCTTTAAGAACCTTTGTTTTCCATATCCCTTCTTTGTTATCCACACGCCCCAAGCCCCGTTACAACCCTTGACTTCAATCTTGAGTGTTATGTGTTTCAATTTGTGGAGTTTGAACTTGGTATGAGCATATGGTGTCACTGGTTCTCGCATCTAAGTAGTAGCATTCCATTCATGAGATCATATCTAAACATGCTTATTAACTCCAGAAATTGCTTTCTTTGTGATACATATATGTGAGTGTTCATTTTCATGTTTACATCAATCTTCTCACATATGACGAGATTAGGGTGTGTAGTTAGACAATCTGAGTGAAAATCGAGTGCATATGTTGTAAGGAATTGAGCAAATTCTCTAAGGCATGTTACTACATTCAAAACATGGTTTTAAATGCTTAATTGTGAAATAGTATGTGGTGACTATGATTAAGAATGTACTTAAGTGTGAAGATGACTAAAATCTGTGGGAATGATGATTTTTAACATGTCATGTGCATTGGAAATCCCTAAGACGGTTGTTGGAAGGTTTAGGTTGTGTTTTACGTGTTTAGTGTCGTTTTGTTTGTTTGTTATTATTTTGTTTTGCTCGAGGACTAGCAAAAGCTAAGTGTGGGGGAATTTGATAGGAGCATATTTAGGCAACTTACTTAGCTTGTTTTCGTGCATCTATGTTGTTAATTCATAGTTGTTTTAGTAGTTTAAGCCATTTTCGTGTGTTTTTAGGTTCATATGGCTAAGGAAGCAAAAAGATGCATTTTGGAGCATTTTGGAGCAAAATTGGGCTTGGAATGGATAGCATATGTTTGGAGCCAAAGTGTTGGACGAATTTGAAAGCCTTGTATGCACTTTGGACATAAAACAAAGGGCCTAGCCCAATCAAACAATCCTTTGAGCCATGCAAAACCTCTAGCCCAATCAACAAGCCTTAGCCACATGCATTCACATGCATCACAACCCCAAAACCATCAAGAAACACCCATTCACACACACATGCACTCACATGCATTCACATGCATTTCCACC
>NW_025999644.1:0-33364 GCF_019419815.1 Pyrus x bretschneideri
CCCATTTTACCCTAATCACAGGCTTATCAAATGGCCTCCTTATCAATTCCCATGTCTGGTTCTTCTCAATCATGCTCATTTCATCTTCCATTGCCTTGTTCCATGCCTTATCTTGTGCAGCTTGATTAAAATCTTCAGGTTCAACAATGCACAAATGACATCTTTCATAAATCTCACTCAAGTTCATGTACCTCTGTGGAGTATGATCATACTAAGATGAAGGACTTAAACTGCTTGCTTAACTAGAGACAATAACTAGAGAGTCTTCAATTTGGACTTGAGAACATTCAAATACAACATCATCATTAACTCCATTCATTTCCAAAGATTCATTTGCAGATAATGGAATGCATACTTCTTTGACTTTATGCTCCCAGTCCCATGTACCATTCTCATCGAAGATTACATCCCTAGAGAGCAAAACCCTTTAGAATTGCAGGATTCAACACTTTATACCCTTTCTCACAAGCACCATATCCAATGAAAACACCTATGACATTTGTTTCTTCTAATTTGTGCCTTAAATTTCCTGGAAAAAGTGAGTAACATACTGAACCAAACACTTTCAGGTGTTTAATCCAAGTTTTCTTCCATTGAATTTCTCAAAAGGTGTAATGTTCCCCAAAGCCTTTGTAGGACTTCTATTTAGCAGATACACAAATGTGTTCACTACTTCACACCAGAGATTGTAAGGGAGTTATTTCTCATGAATCATGCATTTTGCCATCTCCACAACAGTCCTGTTTTTCCTTTCTGCAACTCCATTCTATTGTGGAGAATATGCAATAGTGAATTGTCTTTCTATCCCCAGGTCTTCACAAAACTTCCCAAAATCATTCGAAGTGAACTCTCCTCCCTTATTTGTTCTCAACCTCTTCACAGAGTATCCACATTGAAGCTTTACCATAGCTTTAAACTTTTTAAACACATGGAAGCCATCTGATTTGTTTCTCAAAAAATAGATCCAGCACATCCTTGAATGTTCATCTATGAAAGTAATGAAGTACCTGTTTCCACTTAGACTTTTGAGTGTATTAATTCTAGTGGCTCCTTTGCTCTTCACTTTGATTCCTTGGGAAATGACTCCCTGTGATTCTTCCCCAGTGCACACCCTTGACACACTGCATCACTATCTTGAATTTCAGGCAGCCCCAATACCATTTCTTGACTCTGTAATAGCTTAAGACTACTGAAATTTAGGTGACCAAATCTCTTGTGCCATATCTTTGCACACTCTTGCACATTTGTTCTCAATGCAAGCTCATTGTTTGTGTTCAGGATTAAGGGAAAACACCTATTCCCTTTCTGTTTCACACTAACCACCAAGTTTCTTAGAGATCTGTCATCAAACACTCCACCTTATAATCTCCAAATAAGAGGAAGTAACCATGCTCAGTCATTTGGCCTACACTTAGTAAGTTCTCTGCAAAACCAGGTGACACACCCCGACCTAAATCGAGGCATGCGGGCCATCACGTGAAGATGACATAGCCATGTGCGCAGTGCGGAAATGACAGTGATATGAAAATGTGAGTAAATAAAAACCAAACTAGCTATCTTACACTAGACAAGTATAAAAGTGTGAGTGAAGGTATTTAAAGTGTAGATACACATATTCAAAGCATAGGTAACCTAGATGCAATCCATCCAGCTAGGTAAGAATTATACAAGGCATGAAAGAAATCGCTACATTATTTGAAGTCGGTCAGAATCACCATAGAGTCCTCGTAAGCCACCAACACGAACTTCTAACTAGAACCTGGAGGGGCGCAAAACAAAAAATGTGAGTGGGCAAAAACAAAGCTTTTGAAAACTATTTCACTTTCTGAAAATAATAACCCTTAACCGTAAAACCCGTATAATTTCCCTTAAAATAATACATACGTATATAGAAG
The DNA here is from genome assembly GCF_019419815.1 of Pyrus x bretschneideri. Classification (NCBI taxonomy): domain Eukaryota; kingdom Viridiplantae; phylum Streptophyta; class Magnoliopsida; order Rosales; family Rosaceae; genus Pyrus; species Pyrus x bretschneideri. The sequence continues at coordinate 1,896 of NW_025999644.1, forward strand.
TCATGCTCAAGAGTAGTGAAAATCAAGTATATGCCATGTCAAGTATCTCAACAATGAAATAAGTGAGCCAGGTGAAATTAATCAATGTAAAATGATATGTCAGCCGGAGTCACCTAACGTGACCTATACAGTTGAGCCTATAGCTCATCTACCAATTCCTACACACGAGTTGGAACCACCTAATGTGGTCTGTACGACAAGCTGGGTGTAAAGAAGTGCTACGATTACGTGAAAGCTGTGCGATAAATCGCAAGTCGCCTACGAGTCAGAACCACCTAATGTGGTCTGCACAATAGGCTGGCACCTGCCTTGGATCCAAGGTGAGCATGTGGTGTGGGAGGTGAACAATCACATGAAAACCAGGCCCTAACCTCGGGCGGAGCACTAACACTGGGGTGCAGGATAATGAGCACTAAATGCATCTAAACATAACCATACACACTGCAGTCTTTATCAACAATATGTACTCACCTGAAGCTTACATGGGCGTCCGCACGTCATGCAATAATATGCATATCTATACTAATGCATGTACTAAAATGTAATGCAATTGACATGGCATTTAAAACATAAATCCATTTGAAAACCATTTCTAGGAAAATGGAAAACATATATACGTATATATATAGAAAGCCAAAAGCCCACTCATTGGTATGTAATAGGGTCGTAACCCCCAAGTCTTGCCTGGCTATGCTCGTCCTTCGGTAACGTCTCACCTATATGTGAAACATCTAATTTAACATTAATTCTAAGCACATAACCAAAACCGTGTGATAATTTCTCATATATTGCTCAATTGGGGTGTTTGAATAAACCATTGTGGCCTACTAAACACCACGACATATTTTTAGAAAATTTTTCTGATGTCCCACGCGCCGGCCATGCACAGGCACGTGTCTGGCACACTAATGGATTCCTTAACAGCCTTAGGGAGTATTATGTTAAATATTAGAATATTTCATTTAAAAACTAATGGGGTTACCTAACGCTGTCAATATATTCCGTCAAGCTTGACGGAATATTCCTTGAAAAGGTACTTGAGACTTTTATGATCTGTGAAAATTCGGCACTTTTCTCCATATAAATAATGCCTCCAAATCTTCAGGGCAAAAATAATGGCTGCTAGCTCGAGGTCATGGGTAGGGTAATTCATCTTGTGAGGTTTCAACTGTCGCGAGGCATATGCAATTACCCTGCCATGCTGCATTAACACACAGCCTAAATCAGTCAAAGAAGCATCACTGTAAATCTCAAAATTACCACTGTCGTCTGGAAGCACCAAAATAGGTGCATGAGTAAGGCAATACTTTAGCTGTCGGAAACTCCGCTCATAATTATCATCCCACTTGAATCTAACATCTTTTCTAGTCAACCTCGTTAGTGGTAGCGCTATAGTTGAAAAATCTTTAAGAAACAGTCGGTAACAACCTACTAAACCGAGAAAACTCCGTACCTCGATGACAGTTCGTTGCTACTCCCAATTTTCAACTGCAGCTACTTTCTATTGGTCCCCTAAATACCCTAAGCTGATATTACATGCCCCAAAAATGCCACTTGATCTAACCATAACTGGCATTTGCTAAACTTAGTATATAATTGGTGTTCCCTTAATTTCTTCAAAACCAGAGTGAGATGTCAAGTATGCTCTGCCTTAGACTTAGAATACATCAAAATATCGTCAATAAAGAAAATAACGAACTTGCCGAGGTTTGGCCTAAATATTCGATGCATCAGGTCCATAAAAGTTGTGGGTGCATTCATTAACCCGAATGGCATTATGAGGAATTCGTATTGACCATATCGAGTCCTAAAAGCAGTATTAAGGACATCTTCACTTCTGATCTTTAATTGATAATACCCGGACCTCAAATCAATCTTGGAGAACAAGCAGGCACCTCGAAGCTGGTCAAATAGATCATTTATACTTGGCAACAGATAACAATTTTTAATCGTTACTCGATTCAACCGTCGATAATCGATACACATCCTCAAATTCCTATCCTTTTTTCTGAAGAAATAAAGCTGAAGCTCCCCAAGGTGAAGTACTAGGATGAATGAAACCCTTATCAACCAATTCTTGCAACTGGGTTTTCAATTCCCTCAACTCAGCAGGAGCTATTCGATAAGGAGTTAAGGAAATAGGATCAGTTCCTGGAAGTAAATCAATAGTGAACTCTACTTCTCTATCTAGTGGTAATGCAGGTAAATCATCCGGGAAAACATAAGGGAAATGTCTGACTACTCGTATATCCTCTACACGAATAGGAGTATCCTTATTCAATACCATATAAGCTAAATAACCCTGACAACCTTTCCTCAATAGCCGTTTGGCCTTCACAGCAGAAATGATGTCGTGTTTTAATCCACTACGTACACCCACAAAGGTAACCATAGGCAAGTTCTGCCGATGGAAAGTGACCGTCTTCTCGTAACAATCCATCTTGGCACGATTGTAATGTAACCAATCCATGCCCAGAATAACATCGAAATTAACGATATCTAATGGAACAAGGTTAGCTGGCATGACGATGTCCTCCACCAGAACAAGACATCCTTGATATACCCAGCTAACATAACATGTCTCACCTCTAGGCATAGAAAACTCTAATTCATAACCAAAAGGTGTAGGGTAGGGTTGCGTTTTCTCAACAAACGTATGAGAAATAACAGAGTGTGTGGCACCAGAATCAATTAATACCCTAGCAAAAGGGCCAAGAATATTCAACATACCCATAATAAGATCAGGATTGCTCTGCTCATCCTGCAGAGTAATGTGGTAAACACGGCCCTGTGGCTGTTGCCGTCCTCCACGGCCTCTGTTAGCTTGATTTCCACATCCCTGCAAACCATGTCCCTGACCAGGCGGATTTGGCTGCCTTGATGACCCTGCAGTGCTAGAAGCAACCTTAATGTTCTAGGATTGCCTTCCTGGATACCACTGTGATCCACCACCTGGATATAGTGGATATGGCGTGTAACCTCCTGGGTACTGAGCCTAACCACCCTGGTGATATGGATTGTGTTGGTACTGATATTGTCCTCCTGAATATGGAGCTATGTCACCCTGATAATGATATGCTCATCCATAACCCATCGGGGTATAACCACTAGGCCCTAGAACTTGCTGAATAGGAACTGGTGGTGGCAAGGCAGATGGCTGGGGCTTCTGCTGAGTCTGTGGGCACTAATTAGCCCAGTGTCCTGTCTGACCACAAATAAAACATCCTCTGTTGCCTTGCCTACATTACCCAAAATGTCAACTTTTACATCTATGGCAGAATGGACCACCAAAACCACCAAATTCTCTTTGTCTCTGAAAGCGGGAACTTCCTGAATGACTACCCTTCCAAGGCGCAGTGGAACTTGAGCCCCCACTAGAAGAACCAAAACTAGTACCACTACTCTTAGAACTCTGTGTCTTGCGAGGTCCTTGTGATGACTGGCCTTTATCTTTATTATTATTTTTCTTCTAGCTATTATATTTTTCTTCTTCCTCCTCACTATCATCTGGAGCATTCTCAGAGTCTTCAACCCAAAGTAGAACTTCATAAAACTCTTGATATGTAGAACAGGGAGTCGTAGTCGCCATAGAACACCATTTCTTTCGACTACCCCACTTAAATCGTCAAAGCATCTCAGCAGGGTTTTCTGCAATCTCCGGACAATATCGGGACAAGTCAATAAACTTTCGATAATACTTATTAGCTGACATTTTCTCCTATTTCAAACACGAGAATTCTTCCTTCTTACGATCCAAATACTCTCAAGGTACAAATCTCTTCTGGAATAGATGCTTAAAAACTTCCCAATCTGCAGCTTCTTTCGGTGACAACTGAAAAGATTCCTGCCTCCATCAGGATGCAGTCTCCTCACCTAAAAACCAAGTAGTCATCTCGACCCATTTATGCTCAGGGAAATTCCCTTGTCACTACATCACTCAATAGGTTTTCTTAACATGATTGAGTCAATGCTTAGCTCCCTCGGCTCCCTCAGTGCCAACAAAATTATTCAACTTTAAATTATATACCGTCTCCAAAGGAGTTCTCTGGGGAGGGCGAAGTGTAAACTGAATAGCATTAGCTATGGCTTCACCAAGTTGGGCAATATCGGGAAAATTAGACTCGGAGGAAGTACGTGGCTCTCTACGAGGCGGCATGGTTCTAACATAAGACATCAAAATGATTAGAATATTCAAAAAATATGCAGGACTGCCAAACCTAGGCTCTGATACCAAACTGACATACCCCAACCTAAATCGAGGCATGCTGGCCATCATGTGAGGATGACGTAGCCATATGCGCTGTACGTAAGTGACAATGATATGAAAATGTGAGTAAATAAAAACCAAACTAGCTATCTTACACTAGACAAGTATAAAAGTGTGAGTGAAGGTAGTTAAAGTGTAGATACACATATTCAGAGCATAGGTAACCTAGATGCAGTCCAGCCAGCTAGGTAAGAATTATACAAGGCACGAAACAAATCATTACATTATTTGTCTGTCAGAACCATTATAGAGTCTTCATAAGCCACCAACATGAACTTCTAACTAGAACCTGGAGGGGCGCAAAACAAAAAAAGTGAGTGGGCAAAAACAAATCTTTTTAAAACTATTTCACTTTCCGAAAATAATAACCCCTCACTGTAAAACCCATATAATTTTCCAGAAAATAATACATATGTATATAGAAGTCATGCTCGAGAGTAGTGAAAACCAAGTATATGCCATGTCAAGTATCTCAGCAATGAAATAAGTAAGCCAGGGGAAATCAATCAATGTAAAATGATATGTCAGCCGAAGTCTCCTAACCGGACCTGTACGGCTGAGCTTATAGCTCATCTACCAATTCCTGCACATGAGTCGGAACCACCTAATGTGGTCTGTACGACAATGTGGGTGTAAATAAGTACGCTGAAGTGCTACGATCACGTGAAGGTTGTGCGATAAATCGCAAGTCAACTACGAGTCAGAACCACCTAATGTGGTCTGCACAATAGGCTAGCACCTGCCTTGGATCTAAGGTGAGCGTGTGGTGCGGGAGGTGAACAATCACGTGAAGGCTAGGCCCTGGCCTTGGGCGAAGCACTAACACTGGGGTGCAGGATAATGAGCACTAAATGCATCTAAACATAACCATACACACTACAGTCACTACCAACAATATGTACTTACCTAAAGCTTACCTGGGCATCCACAACGTCATGTAATAATATGCATATCTATACTAATGCATATACTAAAATCTAATGCAATTGACATGGCATTTAAAGTGTAAATCCATTTAAAAACCATTTATGGGAAAATGGAAAACATATATACGTATATATATAGAAAACTAAAAGCCCACTCACTGGTATGTAACAGGGTCGTAACCCCCAAGTCTCACCTGGCTACGCTCGTCCTCTGGAAACGTCTCACCTATATGTGAAACATCTAATTTAATGTTAATTCTAAGCACATAACCAAAACCGTGTAATAACTTCTCATACGTTGCTTAATTGGGACGTTTGAATATACCATTGTGGCCTACTCAACACCACGAGCGCCCCTATATTTTTAGAAAAATTTTCCAATGTCCACGCTCCCTCACGCGCCGGCCACACGTAGGCACGTGCCTGGCACACTAACGAATTCCTTAACGGCATTAGGGAATATTTCGTTAAATATTAGAATATTATGTTTAAAAACTAATGGGGTTACCTGACGCCATCAGTATATTCTGTCAAGGTTGACAGAATATTCCTTGTCTTCTTCGGTGACTTGCCGAAAACCGCCACCGGCCGCCGTCTGTGTCGGCTGTTTCTGGAAAATCTTAAAACTTTAATATCTCACTCATTTTTCAACCAAAATTCACGAATTTTATACGGATTTGAAGATCTCAACTAGGAGAACACAATCTTAGCTATTTGGGGACCTAAAACCGACAGATAGTGATCGGAATAAAGCTTGTTATAATCCGGTCAAACTGGAACTTCGTGAATCCCCTTATCCCGACGTCAACTCCACCCTAAATCTACTCTAGGGTCTCTATGGAGTTAATTAAAGACTTCCTTGAGCTTTAGAACTCCGTGAAATGTCCACAATCATGATGGAGTAATAGAGCACCTCGCCAAAGCTCATGAGTTCCTGTGTAAAACTTATCCTTTCCTCGAACTTTTGGTATGGCTAAGATTGTAGGCTTGAGAGGAACACGATGGTGATGTTGGAAAGCTTGATCCATGTAGTTTTTGGTGAGTTTGAGAGTTGGTAGGCTCGGGTGTACGGATGACAAAGAAAATTCGAGAAGATGAGAGAGAGGAGAATGTCTGGACGTGTGTGTATGTATGTGTGTGTTACGGGATTGGGCAGCATAAAAGGATCACAAGCCCTGATTGGCTATGTGATTTAAGGCCTAACAATTGGTCCAAAAGAAATAAAACAAGCCTAAAACTTCTAATTAGGTCCAAGGTTGTAGGAAAAGAAGATGATTGGTGGATATGTTATAGACAACCCAAAATTATAACTCTACCCAATTACATCTATTCGTTCGTAACATTTTCGTTACGAACCCAATTCGACCCTAACTCATGTCAACGTGCTCATGACGTCAAGTACAATTTAATCATGTCAGTGAAAAAAATAATTTAAAACTATATACATACATCCCCGTCACTAAGCCTTGAGGGCATAATCATCACTTTACATACTCGAAAATAAATATATACAATAATTTGGGATGGGTCGTCACACCAAGTACAAGCATAACTTCCTTTATGTATCTCCTACCCTACATTGTTTCAATGATTAGTGTTCCCTTTCCTACCACTTCAACCAAGACTCCAGTGCCTACTTGGACCTTGGCTTTCCCCCTTCTGTCAATGTCTACAAGCAGATCTTCCCTAGATGTCATATGATTACTACGTCCACTATCTATGTACCATTCATCACTTATCTTCTTTACTTCTCCAGAGTGATTGGCATAGTATAGATTTCCAATTTTTTCTACTTGATTAGCAAAATTCACTTGTTGCATAGCCTTGTTTGCATTACAGTACTTTGCAATATGCCCAATTTTGCTACACTTGTGACACTTGACCTTGTTCTTAACCCAAGACTCCCCATAGTGAAGTCTATCACAGAATTTACACTTATCCCTAGTGTTATTTGCATCATTCTTCATAGGGAAGCTAGCCTTATTACCCCAATCAGCCTTGTTACTCTACCGTTTCCCTTTTGGCTTAAATTTTTTCTGGTATTTGTTATTGTTTGTTTGACCATTAAACCTATTTGGTTTTGATGCAATGTTCAAACTAGCAAATGCTTTCTCCATACTACTCTCACCAAGTCTATTAAGCCTTTGTTCAAAACCCTTTAAAATTGCAACTACATCATGAGCATATATGGTGTCTAAATCCTTAGTATTTTCTATCACAGTTGCAATACTGTCATAGGCTTTAGGTAAACTAATTAACAACTTCTGAACAATTCTTTAATTACTCAGATCTTCACCACAGCTCCTCATTTGATTAATTAGATCGAACAATTTAGCAATATACACAGAGAGATTCACTATCATTCATGCGAGTATACTCAAAATCTCGTCTAAAACCTTGAAGTTTCACGGATCTTACTTGCTTATCTCCAACAAATTCTTGTTTCAGAATGTCCCACGCAGCCTTTGCACTTTCCTGGGTTGCGATCCTCGAGCAAATTTGATATGAAACAACACCTTGGATGATTCCAAGTGCTCTAGCGTCCTTGACCACATTCTCAAGCATCAACTTATTCTCCGCCTCTGTGAGCTCCTTCTCCTTCTTCATTGAAGTTTCATACCCATTTTCAACCATATCCCATAGTTCATGTGAACGGAAAATGGTCTTCGTTTTGAATTTCTAGAAATCAAAATTCTCGCCATTGAAGACTGGTGCTCTATGTTCTCCTCCTCCAGATCTAGCCATGTTAGACTCGATCGCTGATATGAACTCGAATCACTGCAATGAGCTTTTGCTGTGAATCCAAGCTCACCTTTTCACAAACACGACGCCCAGAAATTCAGACCCAACCTAGCTCTGAGGCCATGTTAAAGGATTAAAATTAAATGGGAATTCTAGCAGTAGTTATGGAAGAGAGTCTCAGAAAGTTTTAGGAAGAAAAAGAAAGGAAAATGGATCAAAAAATCTCAGAGAATATCCCTCTGCATTCTTCCATATATTTTGGGCACTCATTCTGAGCATATGAGCTCATACACTAGCAATTATAACTGTTGGAGGTGAGAAAGAGAGACACAATTCTAAATTCAATCTCAGCCATCCATTACACCTTATTCTGAGATTCAGACACTTGTCCAATGTTAAGCCCTATGAGACTTAACCAACACATTACATTTTAACACATAAACTCAACCTATGAGCAGAGTCATAACATAAATGAAATACTTATAATATTCACTAATCAGTTCATCAATTTACACACTAACAACATCGTTGGAGTTGGTAGAAATCGGGACAAACGGCGGCCTATGAAAAGGCAGATAGTAGAGGCAAAGGGCAATAAAGTAGAGTCTGACATAGAAATAGTGACACTTGGTGGTGGTGCTGTAGTGATATTGATAGAACTGAGATTTGGTTGTGTTGCCATGGAAGCACGCGAAGAGACTAAGAGCAGCTTCAAAGGAGGTATGGAGGTCCGATACAATGGTGGTGAAGAAGGCAACGGGGGAAGTCAAGGTGATATGAGATTTGGCGACATCAGTGATCGTAGGAGAAAAGGAGTGGAAGGTTGAAGGGAGCTTTCGAGAGTGGAGACGTGAGCCAACGATGGACCGAAAATGAAAACGGGAACCGTGGAGAAGGAAGGGGCCTAAGAGCAGACCAAACTAGAAGCATATTGAGTGGCTCCATTTGTGGAATGGAGGTCAGTGGTTGTGGGGAAGAGACCCTAACCTTTCTTGGTGAGAAAGAGGTTGGGATCGGTGGGGAGGAACGGGAAAGGGGAGGAAGAAGATGTTTCAATTTATTTTTTGTTTTAGTTTTTAATTATATGAAGATAAAAATTATTTTTTATTATTTAAATATTTTTAATGCACATGACATTATTTAATGGAAAAGGATCATCGCCGGATTCTTTTCCTGGGGATCATAGGGATCTCATGATCATAATCGTTCATCGTACATCGTACATTGTGCGGTCAGTTTTTGTTAGGTAATATTTATATTTAATTTTAAATTTAATTTTGAAATGATTTTTGACCGCACGATGTACGATAAAGGATCACGATCACGGGATCCCTAGGATCCCCAGGAAAAGGATCCGACGAGGATCCTTTTTCTTATTTAATTATATTTGTGGGACCTAGTTATGTGTCACATTAGCACATAACCGAATTTTTAACAGAATTGTGACAGAATGACCACATTTAATTTTCAATTTTAGGGATCATCTTGATGGATCGGGTCAATTTCAGGGACCATTTGTGATAAAAACCTATTAATTAATTATTTTTGTATTTTTGTTTGCATGTGCTTTTTCAACATGTAAATTGGAATGAATTAATTCATTTTCTAATTTAGTTTTGAGAAATGCTAATGAGATTGTAAGACTCTTCATGGACTTTCAGTTACTTCATAATTTTGGCATTGTTTTGTACTATTGGCATGAGAATTGATGGTAAATTGTGAAGTGGCAAGGAGTCCACGTCCTACCTTGAGACAGTCTCCTTAGCATTTCTTTTAAGTTAATTAACTAAATTCGCAGGATGAAAATTAATTTTGGAGGAGAGATAGATTTTAATTATTTTTAAATTGTAAGTTGTAATATATATTGTAACATCCCACATCGTCCAGGGGAGTGGATCCTGTAAGCCTTATATACATATATTCTCATCTCTACCGAGCACAAGGTCTTTTGGGAGCTCACTGGCTTCGGATTCCTAGAAACAAAACCGTGAGGGTGTGGTGGGGGCCTAAAACGGACAATATCGTGCTACGGTGGAGTTGAGCCCGGAATGTGAAGGGGGCCCGGGCCGGGATGTGACATATATATACTCTGCGTTCTAGTTGTCTTATGTAATTACATATAGATTCAATGTATTTCACAATATTTGTTTATAAAAATAACAACGTTGTAATAACGTATATGCATATAGCGTACGGTGATGCGGTATACAAAGGCAACTATTACATATTACATATTATAAGAAGAAGACGTTGTTAAATAAACATTTTGGTTGTTCGACTGTGGTGAATGTCGAGTTTATATTTTAAGATGTAATACAATAAATATTTATTGATATAATAATTTAAATATGACTTGGTAATTTTGTAATAGGAGTCGTAGAATATGGTCTCTGTAAACATTTTCTATTGTTCAACTAGGGACTGAACAAAATAGTCCGGATAAATTAGGTTCTTATCTCTTTTATTTATTTATTTTTTGTTATTTCTCATTAATTAAAATCTTTTTTTTTATCAAGATCTTTTGACTTTTGTTTATATAATTATATGAATATTAAATTATTTATATGTCATTATATGTCAATTTTGAAATTGTAAAACTTATTAATCATTTCCAAATATATCTTTTAGTAGTTTTCATTTCTTTTTATTTTTAGTGTAATAATAATATTCTAAACTACATATTAATATAACTCTTTTTTTAGCCGAGAGAGAATGAAAAATTATTTAATCTGCTATCACAAAAAAATTATAGACAGTAATTTAATTTCATAAAACCAAAATTTGATGTCTTTTTATTTAAGCCTCACTTACATTTAATTTTAGCATATTTCTAATATTAAAAATTTGAAAACAAAAACTTTTCCCTCCATTCCCACTCACAAGTTCTCTCTCCTCCCATTTAAAAAAAAAAATGTTAACACACACAGAGTGTGTAGACATATACTAGTAATAATACTAATAACTAGCATATGGTCACACACAAAATGTGTGTGAAAATTTTGTATTTTTATTTTTAAAATGGAAGGGGAGAGAGAGAGAGAGAGAGAGAGAGAGAACGTGAGATTGGGGATAGAGCTTGTTTTTTATTTTTTATTTTTTTTAATTAGAGACATGTTAGAATCATATACATGTGAGATTTTAAAAAAAAACAGCAAAATTTTGGTTGTGTGAAATAAATTACTATTCACATTTCTTATTTATGTTCGGTTTTAATTAGAGGGTTAGAATGGTAATTTCATAGGGTTTTGGTTGACAATGAGAGTTCCATGAATATGTAGTTTATGTAGTTTTTTTATTTTTTATTTTTGGTAAAAGTTTCTTTTTATTCCCAACTAGGCAAAACATATATACAAGCTAACTAAAGGCCCAAAGTAAATGTATAAACAAACAAAAGATAAAACACAAAATGAGCCAATCAACAGATAGGGCTAAGACCAACCTACACAACAGAATCTAGAAACTTCAACTATAGTCTTCACCTCCACAATTCCACATTATCCATCCAATTCCCCTTCCACAGCTGAGCATCACCTCATCAATTGCATCTTCCCACTCCGATCTACTCCTCAAGCGCAACCATAAAAACAGGATAGTCTGCAACTAAACGAGAGAAGCCAACTATCAAGATGAAGCCCGTGAAAACCCATGAGCCACACTATTGATAAAGGCAGACAACATAGAGAAGGTGGTGGTGTCGGAAATACCCAAACCGGTGTAAACACTGAAGCTCTACACACAATAGGATGCATGGCTAAAGATCGGAATAGGGATGAGCCAAGAAAAGGGATATCCACAAGGGCAGAGGAATAGTATAGATCAGTAAAGAGATTTTAGGAAAAAATAGTAAAAACCAGGAAAAGAGAAGAGGAAAAAAGAAAGGTGGGAAAGGCAACTGACCTCGGCTCTTAGGTTGACGCCACTGGATTTTCTCAAGATTAAAGGCCTCACCCTAAAAGTGAGAAAAATATCACTATGCAATTTAACACTTGAGTCATTTTACTGATAGACAAGAGGTTAACTTTGAATTGGGAACTTTGAGCACATTGTCAAGTTTAAGATTTGGTGTGACTTGGAATGAACCAGTCGAGATTGCCATCAAAGGTTTGAATGGTGGCTGTTAAAGGCAAATGTAATGGATTCATCAATGGAGAGGAAGCTATCACATGAATCTTTGGTCCATTATTAATTATCAAACCCAAATCGGAATGTGCAGCAACTAGATTCACATCTCATGAAGGTGTAACAATACCTGCAACATTCGCAAAGTGTTGTGCGTTATCATTGTTTTTTTCCAAAGCATTGCCATGATTTGGTTGTATTCTTCAATGGTAAACCTTGGATCATCACTAGAGGATGAGGGCTTGGAGCCCCTATTTGCAGGCTTGTTTGCATCAGTTGCCTTTCATGGTTAGCGTCGGAACAGCTTTGGTTGGGAGGTTTGACATTCTGCCCATGGAACTTGTGGCTTGGAGGGAAACCATTTAAATAATAGCATGTGAAATTGTTACCAGGTGGAATAACCTGCAATTTAAAATCTATATACGTGCTTGTCTTACTAGTCAGCAACACTCATCAACTAAGATCAGATATGTTAGTTTACTCACAGCGGAAGCATCAAATTTAAGCTCAGTTTACTAAAATGTTCTTGGTTAACTAAGATCCATTTTAGTGCATGTTTAACTCTGACAATCTTAGTTGCATGGACTTATCTCTTTGTAAATAATGATGAATATATATCACAAGAAAATGGTAAGATAAGTAAAATAGAAAAACGATAAATTGCACGGGATGTTTTTGGCCATAAAAAACCCACCTTTAGATTAAAAAAAATCAGGGACTCTTCACTGAGTCTAATACACTAGTGAAATCAAGATTCTTACAAAGTAACCACACAAGCTCAATTCCTAGATCCTAATCTATGGAGTCTAAGATTGAAACCCTCGCTTCCATCAATCCTCTCTAGAAGCTTGAGGTATGACTTGGCCTTGCATGACCTACTTTAGGGGTCTAAGTCACAACCGGTCTACACTTTTAGTGACCCACTGTAGAAGCTCGATGGACTTAGCTTCGCAAGATCTGCTCTAGGAGCTCAAGTCGTAATTAATCAGCACTTCCAATGATATGCTCTAGAAGTGCTAGAACCAAACTTGACTTTGCATGACCCGCTCTAGGAGTTCAAGTTGACATTGATCCTAACTTCCCATGGCAAGCCTTGGAAGTTCGAGGTTGACATGCAATCCCCCATGCATGCTCAACCATCTCATTCGACGAGATTCAAGAGTTTACAACTTCAGAAGTTGGTAAAAAAGGTGAATGATGTGCATCAACAAACTCCTAACAAGGGCCATGCTACATGCCAATATCACCCTAGCCTTCGCATACACATGTCATGCCTTTGGACGCACTATACATCAGTTGCCCTAAACGCTTTACGTTCACACTTGTATAAAATTAAATTAAATTTTATTAACGCAAGGTGTTCGAGCTCAATACAAGATGACAAAGCGATCAACGAGGCATACCAAAGAGGAAGGCAATCAACAAAAGAAAAGGCATAACTTCAAGATTATTTGCATGATCAAGTAATAGAAAGAAGACAAAAATCTCTTTATTCAACAAGGGGAAAGAACGTTGACCAATGACTAATCACTTAAAACAAGAAAGAAAGTGGGCCAACCAATCAGCCAATTGTTTAAATGCAGAAAAGAAGAGAAGTAATACTACAAAAAAACAAAAAAAAAAAAAAAAAAAAAAAAAACAAAACAAAAAAAAAAAAAAAGATAATTGCAAAAAAGAAAAAGAGGAAGCCCAAGCCAATCCCCTATTCAGAGCCACCATTGGCCGTATCATCCTCCACATTAGCTTTGCCTTGGTCAGCTTCGCTGTTTGAACCAGCATAGAGAGCCCCAACCAAGCTTAAGCCCAACAAAAGAAACAAAGCAACAAAAGGAAATCCTAATCTCCAACACTAGAGAGCGCCTGCCACACCAAGATGCTTGCACCAAATCCAAAATCACACACGAACCATAAGATTAATCTTGAAACGCCGAACCACAAATGGAACTCCCGAGATCCAAACCTTCGATACCAACACCTGCAAAGAGAACCAGAGAACCAAAAAAAAAAAAAAAAAAAAAAGGGAGGTTTGAATTAGGTGTGTAAAACACCTTTGTTACAACGTAATTCATTCCACACTTCGCCCAAATTTTCCAGCAAGCCAGTAAGGCAAGGGGCTTTGAGGTGTGGATCTAGGGAACCAATTGAGTCAAACACTTCAAGAGCAAGCCTATGGCTAGATGAGAAATTGGATTTGGGAAAGCATGGGGGAGAAAATTGGGTGGGAGAGAAATAGGAAAACACCGAAAAACACCGGGGAAGCTGAGAAACGAGCATGAAACCCAGAAAAAAAAAAAAAAAAAAAAAAAAAAAAAAAAAAAAAAAGGAAGAAGGGTAGAGGCAGCTATGGAAGGCGTAGGAGGAAAGGGAAACAACTAGGAGGAGGAAAGGTGAGGATGCTACCAACCCAACCCAAGTCTTCATAAGGGCCAATGGCTCGATTGCTGCTAGGGTATTTTTTTTATTTTTTTTATTTTTTTGGGTACATGCATTGTTCTAAAAATCTTCGCCTAACACCGCCTAGGCTCCTCAACTAGGCATTTGAAAATTTAGAAATGACGCCTAGACCTACTGAGACACCCACCTAAACCGCCTAAGCACCTGCCTAGCCCACCCAAACCCTTCTAGACACCTGCCTAGGTTGCAACTCACTTAGATAAAAAAATAGATAACTTTCATTTTGCATTGTTTTCTTAATAAATTGTAAGAGACTTGTTGAATACTTAAATGAACACACATTATATGCTTGTTCCCCATGTTTTTATTATGTTTCAATACTTCATAATATATATGTCATTCTATTTTGTAATTTATGATGTAATTATATGTATTTTAAGTATAAACAGACACTCAATATAACAGATTTACTTAAATCCGCCTAAGCCTTGCCTAATCGCCTAGGCGCTAGGCCCTAGTATGCCGCCTGACTAGCACCTATCTTCTTTTCTTCACTCATAAGGTAATGAGACGGCGGCAATGGGCTCCACCTTGGGTACATGTATCACCTCCTTACTTGAACCTATCATTCACAGTTGCAATGGGCTCCACCTTGTAGACCATGATGTCAACTAAGTCAACATTAATGGTGTCCATCAAATTCTGCATCTCTTCTTCACTCATAAGGTAATGAGACAGCGGACCAATCCTATGCTCCAAATATCCAGTTTTATATGCCTCCTCAATGACAATCAAGCACTCCTCTTAGGAAGAAACTTTGAGACGCTCATGTAAGTTCCAGGTATCACCATATTTCAGAGACATGCACATCATGAAATTGAAAATAGAAGATCGAACAATTGTGGAAATTAAATTTAATGGGTAAAACACATGTGGCACATAGCATTGAAGACAAACCCTAAAGGTTGAGATTAAAACACAAAAACCATTTCAACTTATTTCCCTTTCTTGATACCAAATCCAAGGGTGAGCCACCATCCATTTCTTGGTCAGATTATTGACCACAGCATTTGTGCCTATTTCTTCGCAGCATTGGCAGTTATTATGCGTATCCACATTCTGGAAGAATGGGCATGAATAAACCATACCATACATAAGAATTGGATAAAAGAATACAACCTTTCATTCATTCATCTCTTATGAAAGAATTTGATGTAGAATACAAAAATGCTGTGAAAAAGAATAATGTAAATGGTCAAACCGGTACACAGCCAGATGACCTGCATACAATGGAGCTATTGATACAAACTTTTACTAGTTTTAAGTTTATACACGGTATACATTCGCCCCTAAATTCAATTTCTATATGTTGCATCGGTCATAACCGGAGAACCATAATGAGGGTTCGGCAAGTTTTCGCAACTCGCCCTCTTCCCCTTTGTAGAATGGTTCAAATTCCTCTCTCCATCTTTGATCACTCAAACTATGGGGCTCGCCTGCATCATATTTTGCCACATTAGAACCGTCATAAGCAGGTTGAATTGCTTCTTTGGGTAAACGAGACTCGGCAATGAGCTCATTAAGACTGCTAATCTCTTTCTCATGTTTTTTCTTCAGTTTTTCAATCTTCATGTAAGCCTTATCTGCTTCTTGCTTGGTCTCCATAGCTTGCTTCTGTAGGTTATTGACGTTAATAAGATATCAAATTATGTTCACATAAAAGACAGTAAATGGAGGAAGCAGAGAAAGAGCAAAGTATGAAAAGTTTAGTTGAACATGAATGAATTCGGTGAAAATGAAAAGATATAGAGTGTATCGGAATTTATTCAGAATTCCTCCCCATCAAAATGCACTATCTATTCTTAACATGGTCACAGTTACTGATCTCATAAAAATGTTGGAAACAATTTTCAATTAGTCCTTTCATTTACATAAATTGTAGTTCCATATTTAGGGTTCTGGTCAAATTGGACTGTAAGTTACTACGATTAACATACTTTCAGGCTGTGACAATGCTTGGTCAATTTGTAAGAGCTTGGTGGCCGATCACAAAGCCATTTGTAGTTATTAAGCTCATAAATGATGGTTTTCTATAGGTCTTTGCTACTCGTTCTGAAGAGGGGAAGTTCATAGGCAGGTTAGGTTAGGTTAGTTATAAAGGTAACAAAAAAGGGAACAAGTTACATCACGATCAGCATGTGTTCCTTCGCATCATTTTGTGTGATGAAATATCCAAGGAAAATGGAAAAGGATTTGAGATGAAGCTTCAGAACTTAAATGCAAAGAAAATAAGGACAAAAATAGATAAAATCTATCCAATTATAAACATAATTCTAGGATGGAAAAGGAAAATCACTAAAATCTTGAAAGTAAGAATCTCAACCCAGAAAACAGAAAAGCATCAACACACAAAAAAGTTAACACACCTGAGCAGTAGCAACAGCCTCATCTGCTTCTTTGAGCCGCACGAGTAATTCGCCTGCAGCCTGCACAGCTTCAGCAGTATCCCGCAATTGTGCCTGAAGCCCCTTATTTTCGTCCCTAAGATACCGCCTCTCTCTTTCTCTTTCTACTCTCAATGCTGAAATTTCTGCAGCAATAGCATTTATGAATTTGGACTCAGCACCCCTGACTCCTGCCTTAGCAGCTGCTTTCTTCACATCCTCCACTCCATCCCGTATCATTCTATGCCTTGCAAGCAATTGCATATGTTTCTCTTCCAAATCTGCATACTGTTCTAACATCCGTGATTGCCCCTCCATAGCCAGTTTCATTGCTTCCTTGAGCTCTTCTGCACATTTCTTCTCAGTTTCTAATTCTTGCATTGTCTTTTCGGCCAGTGATCTGCTGGCCTCAAGTTCCATTCTGAATTCCTCAGCAAGAGATATCCACTTACTCTCTACCTCATTCCACTTTTGTCTCTCTTTTTCTAGTTTCTGTTCAGAGCTTTCCTCATTTGACTCTGATATTGTACTGAGAGGGGCCACATTTGGGTCACGTGAATAGGTCAACTGCATTATAGAGTTTCGTGTCCGGGCTGATGCGGATGAACAGTCTACGTAATACTGTAGCTGGCTTCTTAAATCTTGAATCTCTTCCAACAATACTTCCCTTTCACCCATGTCACAGAAGTTTCGTAAATTTTCCAACTCATCTTGAACTCCTTTCAGTTCAATATTTGTCCTCAAAAGTTCTGGGTGATTCTCGTATTTCTCCTTCAGGATCTGTATGTATGGGTAATCTATAAGCATAAAGACCACAAAAAGGATCTGGAGAACAAAGAAAAGAAAGAAACATAAATGGGGCCTTCATAGACTGTTTATACCTTATACTCATGTGTGAGAGACACTAGCTCTTCCTCCATGAACTCCTCGGTGGGTAAAACACCATCCATGAGGCTTTCAAGGCGTAGAATCTTATCCTCCCTTGTCTGGGCTATAATGCCATTGCATTCTCTCTCATGCTTGTACTGCTGAACCTGTAAAATACAGCTTAAAAATGTCAAGCAAACAACAGAGGAAAATAATTGTCATGGCGGCTGTAATTTGGAGAAACCTACCAATCGGTTTAGCTGCATTATCTCTGAAGTTTTCTTGGCACATATGTCTTCTAATGCCATTTCTCTCCTAATAGCTCCCGCTAAAACCTTCTCCACAGCCTAATCATGGGGGAGAAAGTCAAGTAACTGTTGCAAATGAATCAAAGGAAGTTTGGAAAAAAAAAAATTGAAAATCCAGCTATTCTCTCTTGAGCTTACTTTGGGAACTTGAATCTTGGATTTGTCAGCAGACTCTGACCCATCAACAGGTACCAATTGCATATCTGAAATATCATTTGCCTCCTTGACCTCTAGCTGCATTCTATTCTTACAATTATTACAAATAAACTCCACTGAATCATCTTTTACTATTTCTTGATTAGTTTGCACTCCCACATCAGCTTTAGAAACTGGGAAAATCACCCTGGACTCTGAAGGTTTCAATGAAAATCTGAATGACGACTTCCTTAAAGCTGAACTTTGGCAGTGACTACCAATAATTTCAAGGCCATGCTGAATGCTTGCTGCCAACTGTTCAGCTGGTGCTGCAAAGTGAGTACATGCTCGAGCAGATAGGTCATTTGCTGAGCTCTTTATTGCAGGTTTTCCAAAAGATATGTGCATGCCGTCTGGGCTTAACGTACTCCCACCAGTAAGATCCTTCTGAGAAGCAGTCAGCATTGAAGAGGTCCTCAAACTTTTCCTGCTGGTGTTGACCCTGGGTGAAACGCTGGGGGTAGGAGACTTTAGAACTTGGGGTACATTGCATGGAACTATGCTCAGGCATGGAGAAACACAGTTAACTACGCCATTTGGAGAACCAATGCATTCATCTGCGACTGAAAGGCAGCCAGGCATGCCTCCTGAAGGATCAGAGGCTGCACATGAGGAACCTTCCTCCACACTTTTGCAGGCTGATTCTTCAATTAGAAAATCAATAATGGAGGACCTCAGAATATTTTCCTCCTGAGCAGGCTGCATGGAGGTGTCTTCTATAACATTGCGAGGATCCAATGCACTAGCACTGGGAATAACTGGGGTGCTGCTAGCACATTCAACAATCATGTCCCCTTGTTCGGACATTCCTTCTTCCATATTAACATCTGTATCAACACCTTGTTCTTTGATACAATCACTTCCAGATGCATAGCTTTGAGAAACTTTGGAGCTTCCAATTTGAACAGCCACGAGTTGTGAATGTGATTTCATTGTGTCTACACCGTTCACGTCAGCTCTGTTGTTAGCTTCATTGACAATTGTCTGGTTACTTACTTCAGCACAAAGCCTCTCAACAGCTTCCTCATCGATTTCCATCTCCTCATCACTGTCATCATCGACATGAGGTAATGTCATTGGAAGTTTAAGGCTAGCCTTTAGCATATTCAAACTTTGATGAAACCATGCTGCACTGTGACCTCCACTTGAAGCAACTGGGTTGTTTCCATTTGCCTTAATCCGGCGTAGTTCATCCTGTCAAATTCACAAGCTCAGAGAGATGATTCACATGTTTAATTTGTAAATGGATGAATCAAAATATGCCAAAGTACAATGAGAGAGAACATACCCTTAGCTGTCGTATCACCTCACGCAACTGATTCACATCTTCCTGCATTGCTTCATTAACAACTGCCTTGTTCTTGATAGCCTTAGCACGCTGTGCAAACCTCAATGTACTGAACGTCTCACTCTTACAGCTGCAAGATTTAATAAGTGAACTTCCAAATCACAAAAGCAGATTAAAAAATGGTGAAATGTTATTTTCATGGAAGAAACAGGTTGCAGCACTACCTTTGTGTTGGAGAAATAGCACAGACCATTGCTAACTTTGCATTTCCACCAAGAGATTCCTGCAATAAGAATGTAAGCCTGGAATCTCTATAGGGGATATGCCTTTGCTTTCCCGTTTGAGAAATTTCAGCAAGAATGTTTATCAGGTTCCTGCACTCAAACAATAAGCTGCAATTAGCACAAAAGTAAAATTAAAAATAAAATAAAAAGTCTTGAACATAACAAAACTTTATATCCGACGACAGAGTAGCCCACAAACAAAGCTCATAAGCTAGCTCACTAACAAGATTAATGAATAAGTATTTATTTATTTTCTTTATAATTTCATTCTTGTAAGCTTTATGATGTAATGAAAATTTCAATGAAAACAGTTTCATTATTTGTATTCATATCCTGTTTCTTGTAAACATTTTTGTAATTCGATGAAATGAAATCTTCGGCTCCATACTGTGATATTCATAAAGGGAAAAGATTGCCCTGTTAGAAAATGCTTATTTATTTAGGAAAGGAAAACAGAAGATCAAGTTTCAACCTCAAACAGAATCATCAACCAGAGTATGACACAATAATTTGAGCTTTGACTAAGGCTCATGTTCAACACAAAAGCTTGTGTAACTTTATTAAGCAACACTCTAGCTAGGTAAAGCTCAGCTGGGTACAGCTCAAGTTCAACACTCAAGCTTGTGTAACTTTATTGAGCAACACTCTAGCTAGATACAGCTCAGCTGGGTACGGCTTTCTTTCAAGCGTGTTCTATTATTCTTGAGTCATTTAGTTAAAGTAAACTGATATCACTAAATTACAAATCACTGTATCCAGCTTGTGTAATATTAAGCAGAAGTCTAGCTAGGTAAAATCTCTGGTTGGCACGGCTTGCTTTCAATTGTGTAAGCTCAAAATTTGGAATAACAGTTTTGTACAAAATTCAAACATGTTATTATACCAGACCCATTTAGTTATAGTAAACTGATACCACTGTACTACAAATCACTACAATCTGTAATTAACTACTGGGTTTCAAGTTTCAACAAAACAACAAATAACAGCAATACTAATTAGGACTTTTAGAAAGCTTAAAATGCACCTTTAGGTAGAACTTTATAGAAACCAGATAGATAAACCATACCCAAGCTGTGAGAGTGATCGATTGATATTCCCTGCTTCCTTCAAGCGCTCTCCTGCCGCCCCTGTTAACTTCTGACGCTCTGATCCAGCTAGATCAACAAGATTTATTCTACTGGTTTTGAAACTTATACCATTTGCCACATTCTACAAAATTGATGGTTATCACTCCACGATATGAGCGAGAGAAAAAAAAACTGAAAACAGATAAATTTCAATTTTTCTCTTAAGTAAAACTACAATGAACAAGTTCACTGGGAAAGTGTTCTGTACATAGGTCTTCAAGTCAGTTATTACCTTGCATTGAGATTCAACAACACAAGTAAATACAGTATGTGAGCGGGAACTCTCAGCATTGATACTAGTTGAACCTGTTCTCCTGTTTGACAAGCCCTGCATAATGCACATGTTAGTAATAGAATTCCTTAAAAAAGTATTCAAGCTCCAATCATTCATTCAGATTATGTTCACTGCAGGAACTTGGAATATTTTTATCCTAAGCGAGTCTCCCAGAGGAACCCATCAACAATACCATTTTTTCTATACAGTTATATTCAACATTCATGAGACTCTTCTTTTACATATTTTTCTTCTGCCTTATTCTAATCTGCTTCCTCAGAACTTTTGGTCTTTGATGTAATTAATTCCAAGCTCTAAGGATCACCAAAGCTTTCAATTTCAACAGCCACTAGATGTTCTAAAAAACTCATGTGAAGCTTGATGCATGTAATCCTAGTTGTGAGACTCAGAGGCAAACAACAATATTCTTTTACAAAGAAAAGAACACCCCCTTGCATTTGATGTCCTACCTATGTAAGACTATTAAAACTTGCTAAAACTTTCTGCACTTATAGTAATTTTTCTAATTTATCATTTCAAATGTACAGAAATCGGAGATCGAAACAAGATACCGTATCCACTTATAGTAATTTTCTAATTTATCATTTCAAATGTACAGAAATAGGAGATCGAAACAAGACCCATCTCAAAAGAAACAGCAGCAGGACTTCAAAGGGATCCCAAACCTTTACTTTCTTTTCTGGTTGACTGAGAAACAGCACTTTCCTCTGTTTCTCCCACTTTTTGGTTTGCACTTTATGATAGAACAGTTTGCAAAGGTAAACAATTAACGTTCTCAAACCATTGATTCGATATGTAATACATCAATATCAGGAATATTCCTTATTCTGGTTATTTTGCTTAAGAGTCTACTCTTTGTTGTTGACTTGCTTAAGAGTCTACCTTGAAAAACTTTCCATGTAGTTAAAGAAATTTATGTCATTAACACGCAATGGGAGCAACCAGATCGGATTTGTAGTAAGGATGTATAATTGTTAAACTGGAATACAAACAAAACTAAACATCCACATTCTTAAAGACAAAGGTTCCTGAGGGAGAACAACCAAAGAAACGGAGGAAAAACTGCATGCATTCCACAAAAGGTTAAAATTTGCTCAAAGACGATCTGACAATTTTTCTCTTTAGCATTACTATATGCACTTAGACAATGAATATTCTACATGTGAAATAATAAACCAAACCTTTATCAGAAGCTGAGTCACATCTTTCATTGTACGTACACACTCCTCGGTGAGATTTTCAACATAAACACCTGATTTAACATCTTCTCTTATCTGGGAAAAGAACGATAGAAGGCCTATGAACACCAGCACACTTATAGTACAAAAGATTGATGGTGAAAAAGAAAAATATTCCTTTCACCTGAAGGCTTTTTTGATTTGGATCCAAAAGATCTGTGATTTGTTCATTGTAAATCTGCAAGCAAGCCGATAAATAAGTGAAAGAAGTTAAGAGTCTATTGGCAAATAATCAGTCAACCGAAATGAATAATTACTCAATGTTTCTACCTCGAGAAAAGAACAGTGGCACTGATACTTGAGTTCTTTATCAGCGTGCTTGATTTGCTCCTGTAAAGATGAATTCCCCAAAAACATGGGCAAACCTTTTAATACAAGAGTAATGTTAGATAGACCAACTTTTTAGACCAAATTGTAAACCATATGATATGTCACCAATAGGAAATAAGCACATTAATCAACACTTCAGTAATAATCCAATCATCAACAACCACATCATATGGTTTACAAAATTTGGTCTAAATAGTTGGTCTCCCAAGCATTACTCTTAATACAATATAATATTAATAATGTGCATGATCTTAAACTAACTAACCAACTAAATTAAAGCTCACCTCATTTAAGCGAGCAAAAAGACGCTCAAAAACACGGGGGGTTAACCCTTGTTGATCACTTGATAGATTCTCATCCAGCAAGGCATTGGCTGGACCCCACATGGTGTATGTCTTTCCGCTTCCCGTCTGATAAATTCAATAACCAGACATATAGAAACACAATTAGCATCAGCATTATAACATAGCACAGACACAGAATGAAGCAAAAGACCGACTGGAAACAGACCTGTCCATATGCAAATACAGAACTGTTAAAACCTGCCATACAATTCTCAACCAGAGGTGCTCCTACAAGCTGGAAAATATCTAGCTGTAATGACAAGCACAACAAAAGGTTAGAATGAAACCTAAAATCAGCTATTGAAGAATACCATTTTAAAAGAGTTCATGCCTGTGATGCATCCGTGTCGCAAACCGAGTCAAATGTGAAGGTCTGTCCATTTATCGACAAAGAGTCACTAGATAATTTCTGCACCATCATCTCTCCTTCGTCCTTGTCCTTTCGTGGTGGTCGCATTCTCACCACTACCTATACATATTAAGAAAAGAAAAATACAAGTAATAATGAAGATTATGTCGCGACTAACAAAATGAAAAAGGGCTCACTGAAAGAACACAAAATGAAAAGGATACAAAATATATAACAGCTAAGGAACAGCCATACGGTGAACCAACATTTTCTCTTATTCATTCTCATTCTTAATTAATTACATTTTGATGTTTCTTGGTCGCCAAATTAAGGTGGGTGAATAATTAAAAACTGCAAACAGCAATCAAACTGAAATTAAGAGAAAAAATGATATCCACTCAGCTAAACTAGAAGATTTCTCAGCAACAAAACAGGTTTCGTCAAAAAAGGGTCAAAAAGAGCAGTAAGAAATTAATGTCGGTATATAAGAACCGTTCCCTAGTTGAGGTGAAAACGCAATCATCTTTAATTCTTCTTAGTCTTAATTCCTGATTGTTCAATTAACCTTTCATATTTCACGGCAGCCAAACAATAATTTCAAAATGTAGTAGTATAGACATTTTAAAGTAGAGGGGAAAATGATATCAAGCCAACATTAAGAAATATTTTAACAAAAATTACAAGATTTTACAGAACCCAAGCAGAAGTGATTCGGGAAACGGACAGCAATCGATATGAAAATAGAGAAATCAAATGATATCAACTCAACGGGTAAAAGATATTTCAACAAATCCCACGAGATTTCTCGGCAACCAAACAGATTTTCGCAAGTTATCAATTTAAAATTTAAAGAAAGAAAGAACAGAGTACCTGTACACCAGAATCGGAGGTTCCAGGGCCGGAGTTTTCGGTCTGAGAGTCAACGCTGAGCTTCCGCTTGAGAGGGTTCGACGACGGGGGCCGAGGCGGCAATGGGCCCTTCAACTTCGCGGCAGGCGAAGGTTTAGAATCGGAGATCATGGAGTTGGGATCCGATGGCGGATTATTCTCCTTGGAGGCCTTGGGCTTCCAAGGTGGCCTGGGCTTGGCGGAGATAGGGTTTGGCGACGAGGGAGGCTCCGTCATCTCCCTCAATATCGCGTTTCTCGGCTGCATGAAATGCTTCATCGAGAAATGTAGAGAGAAAGAGCGAGGGTTTCAGAGAGAGAGAGAGAGAGAGGGGGAGGGAGTGGGACTGAGAGAGTAGGGTTTGGATGCACAAGAGAGCGAGAGAGGAGGAAGAGAGAGAGGAGAGAGAAATGAGGGTGGGTAGCCGTTGGAGGAGGGGAGCGAAAGGGAGATTTGAATTTTGGAGGAAATTGAAAAAGCACGTGGGAGTAGGGTCTTGTTTTTTTATTGATGAACTCGAAACAACAAAACAAAAAAGCAATTTGAATTTGTGTTGGATCTGTATTCTGGATTCTGGAGCGCTGTGTTCGTGATGGAGTTTATTTGGGTAACCCGATGCGCATATGAGCCCTTTTTTGTTTGTTTGTTTATTGAACAACAGTTAAATAATTATATTTTCTTATTTGGTTGAATTATGGAAAATTTATTCTTCGAAAGATAACCTAAAATATAGACGTTCAGATCATAGTGCAATACTTTTTTTTTTTTTTAAGTAAACGATATTATCTACACTAAGGGATGAGAGAGTGGGCTAAGTCTCACAATGAGCTAACAATAATGTGGTTCAAATTTGCCTTTGGTGAGAATCGAATCCAAGAACTCTCACTTACAAGTGAAGACGAATACTTGTAAATCATAGTACTATGTGGCGATCACAATGCAATACTTACAAATGAGAAGAAGAACAAACAATACTTTTAAAAATGGCAAGAAACAATGAACTATGTTTATACATAACGGACATGGATCCTCTCCGGATCCAATTGTCCTAATCCTAGGGATCCATCAATCCAAATCGTTGAAATTTGATCCAACGGCTACAAACAGGTACCCACTTTAAAAGTTATAATAACTTTAATCGTTGGATCAAATTTCAACGGTCCGGATTAATGAATCCCTAAGATTAGGACAATTGGATCCAAAGAGGATCCATGTCCAAGTCCATATATAGCAAAACAATGCATCACAATTTTGGAGAAATAAGACCAAAACAAAATTTTATTGTGGATAAAATAAAGGGAATTTTAACGAAAAGTCCACAATACTGTTCAGTTTAACGAAAAATCACATTTTTACACTAAAAAGTCAATCCTAGTATTTTTCACTTTACTCTTTATTTTGTCCTTATCATTAAAACTCAAAGTTTTCAAGTCTTTTTCATTAGTTTTCCTTAAAATAAATGCTAGTGGCAAGCAATTATAGTAACTTACTAAGTTTTTGAAAACAACACTTACAACCATGTTGATAAATGCTACCTGCATCTGTAATAATTTCATTGCTATTTGTTTGGTTAGGAACTTCTATTTTTTCTATAAGGGAAACTATAGGTTTCAAATAACCAAATCAATGGCTACATGTGGTTGTGCGCCTGGAGACGTTTGGTATTCCCAGGATTTTTTTTGCTAATTTTTTTTTTTTTTATATATGTTGGCGTATGTAAGTTTTTCAATCATTCTTCTAGCCTTTGCTACCTTTAATTCCAGTAATTGCCGAGTTTGGGAATTATGACCTATAAAGTAGTTGTTTGGGTTTTGTGTTCTTGTTTTTCTTCATTGTGTTAGTGTGTTTTGATAGCTAGTTCCCTCCAAAGCTTCCCTATTCATATCAATTGTGGTGGTGCCTTCTCGCTCCATCAAAGTCTTTGCCTTCTTTTCCCCTGATTCCAAGAGACTCCAAAATGACCAACCCTCAACTTGCTACTTCCTTCCCTAGAAATGCCCATAGGCCTAGAATTTGTTTTGAGCGCTATATCCCTAACTGGGAGAATCCTTTCCCAATCCCTCAATCGGGACAAGAGCCCATAGTTATTGAAAGTATATGAACACGTTTACCAAGGAAATATGAGTAACCAGGGTGAACACCAATCTTTAATGTTGAGCACATGCTGTTATGGGTTCTAATGGGGAAGATGTTAGGCCAACCACTTGATGCTCGTTTGATCAAGTGGAAGTTTGGGCTTCTGTGGAAGAATGAGGTGAAGAACACCTTCTATTTGGACCACTTTGGAGGGAAATGGTTTGTGCTTGAATTCACAAATGAGAAAGATTTGAAATTTGTCCTGAAGAATCAGCCAATTTTTCATCTTGAAAGGTAGATAACAAGTTTCAAGGTGTAACAACCCGTCCTTTGATTTACGGAACAAAAAGGGTATGTTTGTATTTTCACTAAGTTTGGGGATATTTTCCTTTTAAAAATAGTTTTTTGGGTCTTAAATGGTGTGCCCAAGGGGCCTACCCCTGATTTGTTTGTCCCCGGTCCCCTCTCCTTAGCTGCCACATGGCAGTCTCCTTGAGCTCTCTCTCGTCCCTTCTCTTATTTCCCTAAGTTTTCTCCTTTAACTCTCACCCTCGTTCTCTCATCTCTCTCTCGAACAACATACACATGCACGCAAACCACCCATCATTCGCAGCCCTGACAAACCCATTACCCTCGAGACTCCCTCGTCAGGATCTCCAAATATTCATGTCCGAATCAATAAGAATTGGGCGCACACTTCCGCCGAATGGATCAATCATGAATTCTTCACTGATTGAGCAAGAAGCAATGTCAAGGAGGCTAAAAGAACACTCAAGAATTTGAGGGTCAAAACAAATCTGTTAAAATCTAGAGTACAAGATATCGAGATTTTAATCAGAAACCATGCCGAGAACAATTTTTTTTTTTTTTACACCCTCCGTGTAATGTTCCGCCAAGATCCAATTTACATTGAGAAACAAACCAGCGAAGGAAGGTGAAGTTGCAGAAATAGAATTCACTATTTATGATTATTTGGTTAATCATCACAAAAAGGTTGACTAGTTTCTTAGCCAAAAAGGAAATGGGTCTAAGCTCAAAGAATAGTTAAGAACTGCTAATAAGATTTAACGAGGCCAAAGACATTTCGAAATTCACAATACTTTGTGAGAGCTGTTTCAAAGTTCAAAAATTAAACATAGAATCTCTGAAACAACACAATGACGAAGAAGAAAGATACGAAGCAACCTGTGTATGCATGCAATGACACGATTGGCTACCTTAAAGTGATGCCCTTGAGCTTCCTTAAGCAAACCAAAGCTCAAGGCTTGCGAGCAATCATGTTTATCACTTCAAGACTGCGCCGAGCTGCCCAAAATGTCACCTCCAAAGGAGAGTGGAGGCGGTAGGAGGTTCCACAGTGCATTGAATCAAAAAATGGCACTAGGATGGCCTGCTTGAAGCCCAGCTGCCTACCACAGAAGTTTGAGTGGTAAACTTTCAGCCCGTGCTCATAGCTCATGCGGTTGCTGCGTACTCCCTAGGCCAGATCTCGTTGCTGGATGCAGCTTATGAACTTATCCTTGTAAAGCGGGTTAGCATCCTCCTCGAAGGCATCCTGGAAGATTTAGTCTGAAAACCATGGGTATCTTCACAGAACAGAGGCGCCCTACTTCAAATATGCACCGGAGTCCGGTACAAACTCCACAGAAGTACAAGCAGGCGAGAGTAAGGCAGTAGTAGTGTAAGTGGTGGTAGGAGACGCTTTACCAAAATACGAGCTGAGGCTACTACCCCAGTGAACTTCAGATTGTGGTGCCTGAAGCTCGGGGAAGTACCATTGCAGCCACAACTGGACTATCCAGGTTGGCCTGTTGAGGTTGGTCTCAAAGGGTTTGCCTTTAGTCATCTTAAAGAGGAGGTGGTACAGGTGAGCGAGAATGAAAGTCCCCATGGCCACATCATCGAAGGAATAAAGGGATTCCACTAAGGGGATCCACTCTAGCTTCACTATTTTGGATTTGTTGAGGAAGACATGTTTGTTGAGCCAGTACAAGAAAAAGTACATGTGCTTCTGGTCTGTGCTTGCAATGGCTGAAGGCAGGCTGAATGACTTCTTCACAAATGGAATGAAGCCTGCAAAAGGACGTCTCATAGCTCTTGAATGTCAAAGGAGTGTACTCCAGTCGAGTAATGAGATCTGAAGTGCCCAAGCTGTCGGCAGTTAGGCAAGAAAAGGAGGACCAGTCGTGGGTGACATCCACGCACCAGCCCAAGGGCCTTAGCCTAAAGACTTAGGTCGTATCAATGACAGTTAGAGACTTAGGACCCATTCTAAAATCGAATGTATTGGTCCCATTGTTCCAAAATAATAAAGTTATGGTTAGGAGCTCAGGCTTGGCAATCACCATGACTTTGGAGAGCATAATGAGCTCGTAGATGTCATTGCTCATCCACTTCTTCTTCCAAATAGGCTTGAGTTCATCTACCCACTACGACCAGGCTTCATCCTTCATCAATAGGAAGCTTATTTGATGGGTGAACAACTTGAAGGCCGATATGCCAGCCTCGTGGAATATGGGTTAGGGGTGAACCAATTGGCTTTAGGCATGTTATTCTCCATAGCAATTGGGACCTTGGAAGTTTAGGCAAGCCCCAGAGAGTGTATTCCTCCTTCTTCGAAGAAAATAGAAGTATTCAGACTTGCCCGAGGGCAATAAAGGTCGTTAATTCGGCAGTGCATATTGATGATCCCCTTGCCAGACTCACATGCAGGATGAACGGTTTTGGGTGCCATTAAATGTTTTTTAGTAAGGAAGTGAAAGAAAATTGAAGGCAGAAAGTAAGAAAGAATTGTGAAGGCAAGGAAGTTCTGGAAAATCTGGGAATTCTGGAAGCTTAGAGAATTAGAATTGCTAAGGTATTTTGCCGAGAGGTTTAAGTGGAGATTATGTAGTGAGCAGTTAGTTAACGTTGGAATCATGGGTTAGTGCAAAGGTTTATTCGAAAACGGTTGGTTAAATAGTGCAAATCCCAAGGAAAAACATGCGACGGCTGTTTTAAATCATTATTAATGTCTCGGATTGCAGACTTAACAATGATTAAAGGGGGCATTGTTTAGATTAATATTTGAATATTGGGCTTAACTGAAGGGAGGCCCAAAGGCGCCAAAATGAGATGAACTTGCCCAAAGCCCAATTACGAAGCCTGAAGCAAATTGAAGCCTTCTCAGCCAAGGCATAGGCCATGTGCCTATGATTGAAGTGATAAGTGACAGAGACCAGCTCATTAACAAACAAAAAGTACTTTTTCATGGCATAAAGGTGTAAATACAAGATGACTCACTGCTCTTGAAAGCCCTCAGCCCCAAATGAGGCTAAAGTAATCAGGCCAACAGAGACAAGGATACTCAACCAATCAAACTCAAACAATATACAAACTCTGCTCTCAAGCCAAATTTGCATCTAGAAAAGCTAAAACTCGTCCAGATTCAGTCATTTTAGCAATAGTTCCTTTAGAAAAGCTATCTTTTGTCTAGTGTAAAAGCTATGCTACCTTCCTTAGTGTTGTAGTATCAATTCCCTCGTGTAAAACGTGTTTACCATCCATCCCTTTTTAGCATACAACTCCTGTAAACTCAAAGAGAAGTGGTTGCAGGAGGTTTGACCTTGCCCGACAAGGTGAAATCTTGCCCGAGTCTTTTTGCTTGCACGTTAAATTAGCAGATCTATCACTTAATGTACTTTTTAGTATAATATTCAAGTTATTCTTAACTACTTTCTACCTGATAGCCCATTTGCAATCAGATCTAGTTAACTTAATAAACCTGTTTACATTAAAAAAACAAACTAGAATCAAGGAAATGGTTTAATGGGCTCTGGACTCCCTCCTTTTTGGACATATGAGATTATGAATTAAAAGTCCTTGTTTACAAGGCAAGAAAAAGAACTTAATATAGACTTAACCCATATGTGACAATCCTTTAATAACAAGAAGTTTGAGTAACTTGGGGCGCAAGTAATCAACTTAAATCATATCTATTCTACATCTGTTATACTGAGATAACAGTGGCTGTTATACTGAGATAACACTGGCAAGCCTGGCACTTTGTTTGTTTTGATTGCGAGCCTCAAGGCCTACACCTAAGGCCTTACAAAGGCACCTTTCAAATTAACTATGAACTCCTCTTGTAGTGTGCCCAAGCAGTAAAAGCCTAACTATCATACACCAAGTGCCATTCACCCCTGGGGAGTTATGCGAAGGGCCGAATCCATCTTTGCCACGAACAAGTGTGATTCACATAAAACCAAAGCCAGCCTCTGCCACCATACTCCTTCTATTCTCCATGCACCCTCCATCAACTCCATACACACAAGGCGATAAGCCTCACAATATACGAGGAATAAACAATTATGCGAAACCAGTTTACGGTCTTATGGTGGTTCGATTTATTTAATACATGTTTGTGGGTAAACTTTTTTCACATCATTTATGATGTATTATAGATCAAAACGCTGTAATGGTCATAAATTATTTTAATTTATTTGAATAAGTTGTTCTCCAATAATAGGACAATTAGCAACACTTTGTGACACACCCCGACCGCAGTGGAGGCATGCTAGCCGTCACGTGAGGGTGACGTAGCCAAGTGTGCAACAGAAGTGATAGTAAATGTGAATAAATAAAAACCAAAACTAAACTTATTTAACTAGAGATAATATAAGTGTGTGAACGTGATCAAGTATATGATACCCACATATCAAAGTATAGGCAACACAAAGTGTAGTCGAACTAACTAAACACTAATTATACAAACTAGGAGAGGATCCCTACAATATTTAATGGAAAGTTAGAACCGTCGAGTAGTCCTCGTGAGCCACCAAAGATAAATAGCTACCTAGAACTGATAAGTAGCAGGATTGTAGCCCCTAGCTTCGCTTGTCCACGCTAGTCCTCGGGGTACGTCTCACCTTCTTCTTCTCTGGTCACCCGTCGGCCTCCGCCTTCGGCCCTCGCCGGCCGTCGTCTGCACTTGCCAGTTTCTATTGGAA